>NW_023494808.1:3668642-3974671 GCF_904425465.1 Colossoma macropomum | reverse complement strand
ACTGTTCAGAGTAGGTGGTGAATAAATATAATTTTAATTCTTCTTTAATGTTGTGTTATTATTAACATTATTCAAATTCAGTTCTTAAAATCATTGTTTTATTTTATGATGTGTTGACAGTTACATTTTGACACTGCAGTGTGTGGTGTGTGTGTGTGTGTGTGTGTGTGTGTGTGTGTGTGTGTGTGTGTGTGTGTGTCACTGCAGGGGGTTCAGTGGTTCTCTTTTCAGTGATTCTGTATGTAGTTGTTGGAGTCAGTCTCTGTGGAAATGCAGCTCTGCTCACTGTAGTTTTCTGGATGAGGTGAGATTCATATTATTTACTTATTCTTTCCTTTGTTCTTTATTTAGTGTACTTATGAAAACTACTCTTTTTATTAAACACAGCCATGATTTTTTTTTTATTATTATTTTCATCAATCCAAGGTTTATTAAGCCATACAGATAAGTAGTTTATGATTTTTTTTACTCTGCATGTGTGAAGTCAGTAACAAACATATTGAAATGGATTTGTTTCATTTCTTTAGGGGCAAAAGACAAAATAGAAACCTGAAAGAGCGAGATAATGTGGTGAGCTTCAATAAAACTCCAGGCATTCATAAACACAATGGTAGTAATTTACAAATTGGTAATTAGTAATTAATAATATGGTAATAATATGGCAATGTTATGGTAATAAATTTAATGAACGTACAGTTTATATTATCTGTTGTTTTCAATGAACAACTTTTATTTCTATAACAGTAAAAAGTACCAATTAGTTCCCAGATCAATTACTAACTCATTATTTATTAACAGTTAGAATATTATCATTTTATTTTTAGGTTACTGTAACTTGCTACCATTTTGTTATTATTTCTTTATCCACTTTTAACTGAACAGTAAAGCACTGCCATGGAAATTTTTGCTCTAGTAAAATAAGTCTGTAATTACAAAGCATTTACACTAGATGGCTCAATAAGACTGAGGTTTGTGTGATGCAGCTGTGAGGAGGTGATGGTGCTGTTTAAAGCTACAGAGCTTCTGTTCTTACTTAGTAAATCATGATGACGTTATTTTCTGTACTTCAGTAAAAGTTCTTACAGTAAACTTATTTAATGATTCCTAAACTCCTTCAGTCTCTCTACACCTTCTCTAACCATCCTCTGTCCAGAACGCTGACCCTAACGCTAAGGACGACACGTACACAGCTCTTCAGCCCACAGCCAGGTCCTCTGATGATGTGTACCACACACTTGCAGTAAGTGTCTCTTCACAAATCCTCCCTGTAAAGAATTCCTAACTCAGAAAACTAAATGGAGTTCTTCATTTCTCCTCCTCTGCTTCATTCTCTCTTTCTCTCACACAGGCTGTTCAGTCCAGTTCTCCTGATGACCCGTACACAGCTCTGGACCCTCAGTCCAGTTCTCCTGATGACCCGTACACAGCTCTGGACCCTCAGTCCAGTTCTCCTGATGACCCGTACACAGCTCTGGACCCTCAGTCCAGTTCTCCTGAGTACGACACTCTAGCAGTGAGTTCTACACATTAAACTGTGATACTCAGTAACAGTGATCAACTCCATATACAGTGGATTCACTTTAGATCCTTCATCATGATCCAGTGTGAGTGAACATGGTGGATTAGGACTAAGATTAAGGATGTTGTATTGAACTGTGTTTGTGGATGTTTGTTCTGAGGTTGTCTGTTTCTTTGTTGTTCATGTTTCTCTATTTGTCATTTCTTTGTGTACAAGACATGATGCCCTCTTTCTTTTAGCCTTTAAGATAGAGTTAATGTGAAAAAAAATGTTATTTTGCTTCTCTGTATTCACTTTTAACTCCATGTAAATACTCCACAGGGAATTTCAATTTAAGAGTTCTTTTTTCCTAATAATGATAAATTGTTATATTAAAGCCTCATATTTAACATCCTTTTTTATTTTTAATAAATCCAATTATCTGCTAAAATGTGAAAAGCTTTTCTTACTTTGTAAATATAATCATATCTGTCTGATTTAGTGCAGAGCGTTTTTTCTCTATGAAGAGTATCAAATGCTAAGAGCTGAAATCATTCTGATATAAATGTTGTGTATCAGCTCTTATACTCAGTATGTTAAGCTCAGTGTGAGGCTGTTAGTGATCTGCATTGTGTTCTCTCACCACATTCACAGCTCTCTGCATCTCTATATGTTTATGACTGTACTTTTCTCTATAATACAAGATTTACAATTATAAAACAGTGTAAAATAGTTTGATTTATTTTAAGGGCCAGTTTCCAAAGGGGAAAAATATTGTATGGGGATCTCATTTAGCTTTTGCATTTGCATTGAATCCCACTAGACCTCCCTAAAAAATGCAATAATTTGCGCAAACTGGTCAGTAGTAAATCAGTGACCTGCATACACAAAAGTAAAAGACAAACAACAACAACAACATCTGAAAGAAGAAACACAGATGTGTATCATTTTCAAGTGTTTTCCCCCTTTTTTCGCAAGTGTTTTTTTTTTTTATTATGTTTCCTTTTTTTCACATACATTCATCAGTATTTTACATGTCTTTGTTCTCTTAACTCTATTGAAAGCGTGTGTCTGCCAAATGAGAGTACAGACACTAAACAAACTCCTGAATGAAGAAACTGGTAAATGGAAATAGAGAAGTATCAAATATCTATAACCTTTTCTGAACTGTGGTCTAATGTTTTACTGTATTTTTTACCCTGCTAATAAAGCCAACAGAGTAATGTAGTTGTGTCAGCAGTCAGTTATAACAGATGGACACAGCAGATTGAGTGTTTGCCTTTGAAATATTAATAATTCTATTTGATTAGTGTGGACATAAACAGCTTTATCTACCATTTTTAAAGAGGTTTAGAAAAGGAAATGTATCAGGTTAGAACTATTTCTGGACATGTTTCCTTGCTGAAGTCGACACTTACATTCACTGTGTCTTTTTTGTCCATTTGAGTTCTCATCTAAGAAACTCCACTGTTGCTAATATAATAATGGTAATAATATAGTGATGGAACAGCCTTTAAGATGGCAGATCCCCCTGTGAAAGACATTGTATGGCTGTGCTGAAGAGAATATCAACATTAATACTAGGATGTGTGCACCTCACTCAGTCTGTTCCTCAGATGATCTGATGATGTTTATTCTATCAGCTGGGTAACACTGTACTGAGATCAGCTCTGATAAACACACCAGTGATCATTACTGCTTCATACAGTAGCAGGAGAAGAGGAGGAACTGTGTAAAGTCCTACATCAGTTCATGTCTGATATCAATAAACTTAGTAATATTAGACAAAACTAATATTACACATGAAATGAAAGATATGATGGATTTATTAAAAGATAATTCAGACTTTGCAGAAGTTTAAAGTGAAGTTTATCTCTTGCTGCAGCTAAGAAGGTCCAAGGACATTGGAAATCAGATAAAATGTAGGTTACTGTACCTATCAGATGTACTTTTATAAAGATTAGAGTGTGTTTATGTGTTTAGATTGCTGTACATGGATACAGGTAGTATTATTCCAACAAAACATGAAAAAAAATCTAAGATTTTCAACTTATTTTTATTGTTGAATTTGGAAAACTCTTATCAGGGAAGCCTGGAGAACATATAAGCACAGGATGCATAAAACACAACATAAAACATTGTGTAAATTCAGTGCAAAGTAAGCCATGTTATTGTCTGAGGAATAAAATGGGATGCCTTAAATATACACAGCAAGGGAGAATAGCTCCAAATTAAGACGGTGCTCCATATTGGTAATAAATACTCAGAGATGTCTAAGCAACCTACTTCATAATACTTTCCAGTCATTCTCATAATATTATTAAGACTTTGACTTTGATTTTTTATTTATTTATTTATTTTTTCTTGTCTACCATGCATTTTTGAAAACAAATAAACCAGTTCTGGACTAAGATCCATCACTGGAACTGAAGTCTGGACGACCTTATTGAATAGTGAGGGTTTGAACTGCAGGTCAGTGAACGGTTAAAGGTTAAAGTTCTTCTCTGTGTCTGTTTATCTCTGTTTCTCTTTACATATGAGTCTGTAGGGTCATTAGAGTGTTAGAGCTCCCCCTGCAGATCAATATATAATATTTCTGCTGCATGTTGCAGGTCAGTGATTTTGATCTAAACATGTTCACCAACTGCCCTGCACAGTTTCATCTGTGCTCTACTTCCCAACACACGTAAACACGTTTATAAACAACTTCATAAGCACCTCAGGATCTGGACTGACTGCACTGATTTGTGTTAGAAGGCTATTATTTAACTTCGGATACCAATGCAGGTAAAACTGTTTGCTCTTTTAGTAACCTGCACATGGTCATTGTTTTACAACGTATATTTGTATCAACTGTTATTTATTTATGTATCTGCTCCTCTTTTTTATCTGTAGTCTATGACTCACATAAAATGCAAAGCAATAGTGATATAAATTATACAATACAGTATGAGCAATAATTGACTTGGTGCCACAGTCAGAACAATGACACAAATCAGTCCATGCAGCTGCACTGTCAGTACAATCAAAACATTTTTAAGATGTTTCACCTACAAAATGTGTGTTGAGGGTTTTTGGCACAGCCAGCTAATAAAATAAAAATCTTCCATATATTTGAAATAAAATAAAATTATAATAATATTATCAGACTCTAATCTCAACCAGTCTTGTGTTTTCATGTTACAAGTTGTGAAATTTAGACATGTAGTGACACAAAGTATCTTAATGCTGAAATAGATATTATATTTATAGTCTGAACCATGTAAACATTCTCTGTTCACCAGATACTTCGTTGTAGTCATATTGTTCCTTACACTGTAATAAGGTCACTGTAGAATAGTTTTACTCAAAACTCTTCATCTAGATGGCAGTGTAGGTCTAAGCTTTGTGGGATGTAGCTGTGTACAGGTGACAGTGCTGTGTAAAGGTGCTGTTCTAAGATTCTGTCTCAGTCAGTAAATCAATTTGATCAAAATAACTTGATTCATTTGGTAAAAGTTTTTACAGTGTCTGTAATAATCATGTAGTTACACATTAACAATACCTGCAACAACAGTGTAACTGCTGGTGATGCATTCATGATACATGTTAATAACAGTAGCACAGCTCATGTAAATACATGTGTATCTACTTCAGTTGTATCTTGAACTCTTATGTTAATACTGAATAATAATTATGTTGTATTATTTTATCCGAAAAGCCTGTCTGGATATAAATAAATGTATAATTGGGCCGGACCTCATTGTAAAAGAGAACACATGGAAATCCTGTAGGTGAAATGTTACATATTGAAGGTGTTAAAATGGCTTTTTCGCTTAAATTCACCAGCATCCTAAATTCACACAGTGAACATCCCCAGTTTCACCCAGCAGACAGAACAGCACCCTCTTCAGGTCAGTTCACAAACTGCAGACAGAGACAGTCACAACAGTGATGATCAAACCCTGCTGTCACTTAAAGTGTCAGAACAGCTCAGACAGCAGGTGAAAAAGTGACATTAGATACATCCATCCATCCATCCATCATCTAAACCGCTTATCCTTCTGGGTCGCGGTGGGGTGCTGGAGCCTATCCCAGCTGTCATCGGGCGGAAGGCAGGATACACCCTGGACAGGTCGCCAGTCCATCGCAGGGCAGACAAACAGACATACACATTCACACATTCACACCTAGGGGCAATTCAGCATGTCCAATTGGCCTGACTGCATGTTTTTGGACTCTGGGAGGAAACCGGAGTACCCGGAGGAAACCCACGCAGACACGGGGAGAACATGCAAACTCCACACAGAAATGACCCTGGTCACCCGGCCGGGAATCGAACCCAGGCCCTTCTTGCTGTGAGGCGACAGCGCTGCCCACTGCGCCACTGCGCCACCGTGCCGCCCACATTAGATACATGTGATTCATAAATATCAAGTGTAGCTGAAGTTTTGAACAGTTTATCTGACATTTTTCCAGGTGTAATCAGGTCACAGTGATTATGGGGAATGTTTTGCTGCTGACGTCGACACTTACATTCACTCGCTCTCTCACCATCAGAGGCCTCGTCTAAAAGACTTAATGTCAGTTGATATAGTAACGAATAACATCCAAGAGTCCCTCAAATTGTGTGGCAACAAGAGTTTGTTAAATAGGTATATGTATATTGAAACATGCAGCAGATCAGTCACTGTGTTCTTCAGATGATCTGATGTTTATTCTATCAGCTGGGTAACACTGTACTGAGATCAGCACTGATAAACACACCCGTGATCATTACAGTAGCAGGAGAAGCAGAGGAACTGGATAAAGTCCTATATCATTAAATGTCTAATCTCAAATAACTTTTTGTTTTACATGTCTAAAACTAAAGACATCATATTTCCACAGAGAGATAATTCAGAATGTGCAGACCTGAACTCTCAGTATGCAGTTATTAATATCACTATATTTTTTTTCTGAAAACATATAACTGATTTATTGTTTTATCAGGATCCTAATTAGCTGTTGCATCTATAGTCGACTACATAACAGCCCACCACTGTTATCAGATGGAAATCCTGTAGGTGACACAGTTCATGTACATAAAATTTCACACAGCAGATAAAACAGCGCCCTCTTCCTGTTAACTCACAAACTGTTGACAGAAAGTCCAGAGACCAGTGATGATGTCAAAACTATCTCTTAAAGTGACAGTACAGACAATAAACAGACTCCTGAATGGAGAAACCGGTCAAATGGAAATTGGGAAATATGAGATGTGAGAGAGAAGTGTGGCAGAAATAAAAAAACAAAGTGCATATATATGTAAATGACCTAAAAATGGGGATTTGTAACCATGAGTTTTGCATACACAAGCGCGCTCTCCTCTCTCTCTCTCTCTCTCTCTCCCTCTCTCTCTCTCTCTCTCTCTCTCACTCACACACACACACACACACACACACACACACACACACACACACACACATCTTCCAAGCCGCTTATCCTTCTGGGTCATGGGGGGAGCTGGAGCCTATCCCAGCAGTCATTGGGTAAAAGGCAGGATACACCCTGGACAGGTCACCAGTCCATCAAAGGGCACTCTCTTCTCAACGTGCATTTAATGAATGAAATAAAATATTAAACAAATATACATGTTTTTTTGTCTGATTTCCATACACATTGCATTACAAGACTGTTTGAATTCGATAGCAACCAGTCCTAAAGCAGAATACTGATTAAAATGTTTATATTATTGCCTTTGTCTAGTGCTATGCATTCAGCAACATACACATTCAAATACAGCAAATCAATCTTCAAAAGGCATCTTTTACAGTTTAGCTAGAGATCACATATTTTTAATATTCTAAACTAACTGATACTATTAGTTTTATAGATTTCAGGTATTGCAGCCCAGAAAATACTGGCTCTAGAACACATTCATAGAATTAAACAGCTTTAAATCTTCATTAAAGTCTCACATATGCAGACATACATTTTGAGAATAGTTGTTAATAGAAAGTTGTGGTTTTGAAATATTCAGCATCCATTAGTGTTTTACTGCTGTTGTATCGCTTCACTTCTCTCCTCTCTAACTCCAGCAGCTACTCTACAACACTGAGCTGATTCTGAGAGAAACCACAAACCACAACAAACACTGACTCACCAACAGTCATGAGCAGAAAGATCAGAGGAAGAGGAGGAGCCATTCTCAGTGACCTCATCACAGCAGCCTGGGGGATATTTTTAGTTAATGATCTTAAATGTTTCCAGACCTTAAGAAGTTAGATGCTTTTAATATTGATACAGTAATGAAGGATGTGTTTAGACCATATTTGCGACTGAACTTAACACTTGTCTTCACGTGGTTCCTGGTCCAAATGAGTTCTCATTTAAATAACTTCACATGTGCTAATGCATTAAATTTAAGATGGCAAAGGGGATTCCCCCACTGAGGACATTGCATTGCTGTGTTGAAGAGGGTATCAACAATAATACTATGTGTTCAGATCACTCAGTCTGTGCTTGAGATATTCTGATGATGTTTATTCTATCAGCTGGGTAACACTGTACTGAGATCAGCACTGATAAACACACCAGTGATCATTACTGCTTCATACAGGAGCAGGAGAAGAGGAGGAACTGGATAAAGTCCTACAGCATTACATTTCTAATATTAAAGAACTTTCATAATAGACCTGAAATGAAAGACATGTTGGTTTTATTAAAAGACAATTCAGACTTTGCAGAAGTTATATATAATGAAATATGACATAATCCACATTGTTTCTCCTCAATCTGAGTTTCGACTATCGGTCTGAGTCTCCTTTCCAGCACCTTGGCACAAACTTTTTCAGGGAGGCTGAGCAGTGTGATACCCTGGTAGTTGGCACACACCCTCCGGTCTACCTGGTCTGACCACTAGTCTTCCCTGCCATCTGATCCAACTCACCACAAGGTGGTGATTGGTTGACAGCTCAGCTCTCTTCACCAGAGTGTCCAGAACATGGTCCTAAGTCAGAAGAAATGACAACAAAGTCAATTATTGACCTTTTGACCGAAGGAGCTCTGGTACCAAGTGCACTCATTAACATTCTTGTGTTTGAACTTGGTGTTTGTCATGGACAATTCTTGCTAGGACAAAAGTCCAATAATAATTCACCATTCGAGTTTAGATCAGGCAGGCTGTTCTTCCCAGTCACCCCCCTCCAGGTTTCCCAGTCATTGCCAACATGAGCAATGAAGTCTCCCAGTCTGTGAAGTCTGTAGGCAAGGCCCTTTCCAGAACCCTCCCTACTTGCTCCAAGAAGGCTGAATACTGTTGTTTGGATGCATAAGGACACACAACTATCAGAGGTTTCCTCCCTGTGATTTTAATCCTTATTGAGGTGACCCTCTCATCCACCAGGACAAACTCCAACTGCACAGCAGGCAGCTGGGGACTCATTAATATCCACAAACCTACCCAGCACCTCTCACCATGTGCAACTCCTGAGTAGGAGAGGGACCAACCCCTTGGTTCCAGAGCCAACATTGTGGCTAGTTGGTACCTCTCAACCTCCCTCACAAGCTCCAGCCCCCCCCTCCCCATGAGAGGTTACATTCCATGTACCAAGAGCCAGTTTCTACTCCAGGAATGCACGCCACCAAGGACCTCACTGCCATCTCCCACCAGCTGTACAGCACTGTACCAGTCCCCCATGCTGGACCTTGCAGGTGGTGAGCCCACATGGTTCCCTTATCTTACGTTTTTGTGCTGGGCCCAGCTGGGTTACGTGGGCTGCTTGGCCACCAGGTGCTTGCCAAGGAACACTACCCCCAGGTCTGGCAGGGTATAGGATATCTTGTGTCCCTTAGACATGGACCATTTTTGGACCAAGTTAGTCTGGGTCTTCACTCCAGAAGTGTTTGCCTTGGTAGACCCTGCCAGGAGCATATTGCTCCAGATGACCTAGCTCTGAAGATCCCTAGATCACACATGCCCTTTCACCATCGCAAGGCCCCAATCCAGGAAGGGAATACCAACCAATTATGTTGATTTGCATTTTATTATGACAATATCATTATCATAATGCTGTAACTGTTTGAAATATAATTTGATATGACATAATAAAGGTAGATTATCAAAATAATGAAACACAGTAAAGGTTAGCCAAATTCAATTAAACTGCAAATGTGACATGATAAAACACACACACACACACACACACACACGCACACACACGCACGCACGCAGCATCTCAGCTTGATAACCAGGCCATTGAAATGATGATCGTTAGTTCTGCTAATTGAAAAGAGTGATTGTACAAATGTGTGGAGGCACAAGCTAAAGTGCTAACTGCAAGCTAACATGCTTACTGTGAGGTATAACAACCAAGATAACTTGTTAACTAACAGGCTAACATACTATGAAAAAACATGCTAAGTAATGAGCTAACAAGAACTAATGTGCTAGCTAAGGTGCTAACACACTAACTGTGAACTAATGTGCTAGCTAAGGTGCTAACACACTATTGTGCTAATGCCAAACTAACCTACACAGCAGTAGGATAGTGGGCCACTGTTGGCCCGCTAATGGCCAATCTGGCATCCCACTATCTTTTTGCCCAGCGTTTTCCGAGCACCCCACTGGCGGTTAAGCAGAATATTAGACCAAATGTCACTTTTCATTGCTCATGTTCCACTCACAGTCCGACTTACTTATTATTGCTTCTTTTGTTTCTTCTGTTGTCCTTTATAGAACAATAATGTGGGTGGTCCAATGGTGGATTGGTAGATGGTTAGTGGGGTGCTGACCTTATCAAACCAGCAGATGAACATATGCACAAACTGCAACTAACTAACTTACAGGCTAACATGCTAAACACAAACTAATGCCCCAGCTAACATGCTAACCAGCCAACAGTGGTAGTTTTGTGCTATCTGGTTAAAGATACACAAAATGTAAATGCAGTTGTTGCGCATATGTTCATCTGCTGGTTTGATAAGGTCAGCACCCCACTAACCATCTACCAATCCACCATTGGACCACCCACATTATTGTTCTATAAAGGAAAACAGAAGAAACAAAAGAAGCAATAATAAGTAAGTCAGACTGTGAGTGGAACATGAGCAATGAAAAGTGGACAAACAATAATTAATTAATTATTTTAGTAATTGATTGATTGATTGGTTGATTGATTGATTGATTGATTGATTGATTGATTAATAACAGGGTAACTTAACTCACACCGAAGTAACATGTTAAGTGTAAGGAAATAACTTTGCAACTAAATAAGCAGACAGAGGAGCAGACATGATGAATAAAGTTGGATCAAGTCCTGCATCGTTACATGTCCAGTTTTAAGAACTTCAGTAGACATCTAAAAAGGAAAGACATCATAGTTTCACTGAGAGATAATTTTGGATGTTGCAGAAGTTTCAGGTAAAGTTCATCTCTTGCTGCAGCTAAGATGACCACAGATATTCTATAAGAGGAATGAGTGTATTAATAACTCTGAGTTTCATCTGTCTACTTATCTTTTAACCACATCTAGTATCACATCTCAGTGCTGCCTCTGTTCTCAGCATTTATCTCTTGGACATTGAAGAGGAGCCTCGTTACTGAACGGTAAGATGTTTTCTTTAGTTCAGAATATTTTTAATAGTTTCTGAAAAAGATACAGTACATATTTGGGTATTTTTGTTTAGACTGATATTTCTTCTATTTAAGTTTAAAAGAAGTTCAGTTTAATTTCATTGTCTCACATGGAATTGCTTTGGGGGAAAACCTGGGGAACATATACACACTGCCAAAAGTATTCACTCACCCATCCAAATCATTGAATTCAGGTGTTCCAATCACTTCCATGGCCACAGGTGTATAAAACCAAGCACCTAGGCATGCAGACTGCTTCTACAATCATTTGTGAAAGAATGGGTTGTCAAAGTCCAGTCACGAAATTTCCTCTCTGCTAAAAATCCCACAGTCAAGTGTCTGTGGTATTATAACAAAGTGGAAGCGATTGGGAACGACAGCAACTGAGCCAAGAAGTGGTAGGCCACGTAAAATGACAGAGTCAGTGGATGCTGAGGTGCATAGAGCACAGAGGTTGCCAACTTTCTGCAGAGTCAGTGGCTTCTATGAATATTATATACATACATAGGAAATGACATAATATATATATATATATATATATATATTATATATATATATATATATATATATATATATATATATATATATATATATATTAATAAGTTATTGCCTGAGGAACAAAATATAATGCTTTAAATCTACACTGCGGGGGAAAATCACTCTGAATGAAGAAGGTGATCCATGTTGGTCAGTATAGACTTTCCCTTGTGAAGAACCTGCTGGTCATAAATACTCAAATCACTTTATTAGCTGATTTCAAAAGTTTTGCTCTTCACAATCAGGTTACCATAACACAGAGTTGAAGAACTGATTAAATCAATTGAACTCACCAAATGAAACACAGACTTCATGATAGTTTCAGCATTTAAACTTTTACACTTCTTAAGAAATTTGGAAATGAAGACGTGGAAACTTTTCATTTAACTGTCATTAACTAAAAATATCCTCCAGGCTGCTGTGATGAGGTCATTGAGAATGGCTCCTCCTCTTCCTCTGATCTTCCTGCTCATGATTGTCGGTGAGTCAGTGTTTGTTGGGCTTTGTGGTTTCTCTCAGAATCAGCTCAGTGTTGTAGAGTAGCTGCTGGAGTTAGAGAGGAGAGAAGTGAAGCTGTAAGCTACAGTAACTCTGACTGTCTTATGGGCTCCAGACTCTGTAATCAGCTCTTTCATGCATCATATGTTTCAGGAGCTTTTGGAACAGAGTGGAGTGTGAAGTACAACCAACAGGAAATATGTGCTTTAAAAGGATCCACAGTGTTTATGAATGGAACTTATACTCACCCAGAACATCTTACAGTGACAGAGACTTTTTGGGCCGTAGATCCAGTTCATGGTGTGGAGCCAACTGATCTGAGTAAAGACCCAGATTATTCAGGCAGAGTTGAGTATTTAACTGATGAACAGAAACACTTCTCCCTCAAACTGAGTGATATAATGAAGAAGGATGAACATCAGTTCTGCTTCAGAATCATAACACATGTAGAAAGATGGACAGGTTGTCCTGGAGTTCAGCTCAGAGTTACAGGTGAGTTAATCATCTCATTGTCCAGCTATAAGACACAGCTCTGGTTTCAGAGTAATGTTTCTTATTCATGACTGCTCTGAATATTCATGTTGTTTTATCATCACTGATTTTATTAATCTGCTCTAATGATGTTCAGCTTCTGTTCTGATTCACTCCTACATCATTTTATCTGTTCTTTCACCTGATTCAGCTTATCTGCTCTATTATCTGCCCTATACATGTCATATCATGGAAATCAATAAAGGTTTAATATTATGGCTTATTGATTAGTTACTAATTTTAAGATCATTCATTTATAAACCATAAGAGTGACTATTCATCAACTTTTGTGAGCAACACACATCATCATATTGGAATAAAACCTTATGACTTCAAAATGATAAATTTACAGGAGAAGATAAAACATTTTTAACCGCTAATGAAAGTCAAAATCTATTTTGTTTGCTCAGTTATTCATGAAAATGTTATATAATGTGAACTGTATCTTTTAAATTGATGAAAAACATTACCAAAAAAAAAACCCTGCAAAAATTGAGATACAATATCTAAATGTCTTCCAGAGAAAATGAACCTTTTTTTCTTTATAATGCTTCTGATTGTAAAATGAGAGCTCACACATTTCAAACATTTTTGCCTGATTTAGACTTAAATAATCAAAATTACTGTCAATAACATCAATAATTTTAGCAATCACACTAAAAATAATAACCTTAATTTTAATAACTTTGCAAACAGCAATCCTGGTGCTAAAATGGATACATGTATTTTTGTTTATTTATTTATTTATTTATTTATTTATTCATTTATAACTCTGATATAAACAATTGCTGTGACTATAGATTCCATTTAAAGACTTTTGCTTTACATTACTGATACAGTAAATAACTTCCTAAAATACAAAATTTTACTGAATACAGTACAAGCTCAAATCCTGTCACTCCAGCAGCCAGTGTTTATAAAAACTACTATCTGAAAATGGATACATTTTGTTCAATGAACATTTTCTTTTTGGTTGTTGTACTAAGACTATAAAGATATTTCAGCTTTGACCAGTAGGGGGGGCAGTGGACCTGATACACAACCCTCAACTCCCCCTATGGTTTAGGAGTTGCTGCATATTTTTGTTTATTGGCTCACTTTCAAAACATCTGCAGGAATTTTGACCTGTTTCATGTAAATTATACATTTATGAGGGTAAATTGTGGTGCTGCCTGTTACAAATGATATGTAAATAAGGTTCACACTGGTTTCCATGCACTGAAGATGATTTTTCAGTAATAAATCACTGCTTGATTTGTCTGCTTAGAACAGTTTCCTGAATCAGAAACAGAGAAGATCAAACATCATTCGCAATGGATAAAAATCTGCGCTTGTTTCTAACTTTGATGAATAAGGTTCACTTTACAGCTGTTTTGTCCTAATCTGATTGTCCTCTTATGGTCTTAGAGCTCCATGTGGAAACTCCAGATGAAGTGACAGAGGGAGAAACAGCAGATCTGACCTGTAAAACCACCTGCAGTCTGACTGACCCAACATTCATCTGGTACAAAAATGGACGTCCTTTAACCACAAAGACCATCAAGAACAACCAGCTCCACCTGCAGACAGTCAGCAGTGAGGATGCAGGCAGTTATAGCTGTGCTGTAAGAGGATATCAACACCTCCACTCTACTGCTCACAACCTCAGAGTCAGATGTGAGTTTACTTTGCCTTGTTCATTTTACTTCTGAATTCACAAATTACTCAAACACAGAAGAATACTGTGTTATTTTTTATTTATTTATTTATTTATTTATCCATCCATCCTTAAAAGCAATTCAAAATGAGAAATTCCTCAGAAATGGATCAATGTGGTAAATCTGTCTGGAAACCTCAAGTAATGAAAAAAACACTATTGTAATTACTGTGATTAGTAAAAAAAAAAAAACTGACATTAAAGGAATATAATTATACCTCTCTGTAGATCCTCCAAAGAGTGTCTCAGTGTCCATCAGTCCCTCTGGTGAAATAATGGTGGGCAGTTCAGTGACTCTGACCTGCAGCAGTGATGCAAACCCACCTGTGAAGAACTACACCTGGTTTAAGGGATCAACATCAGTAGGAGAAGGAAAAACCTACAGCATTCCCAACATCAGATCTGAGGACAGTAGAGAATACACATGCCAGAGTCGGAATGAACATGGAGAGAGCAGATCTACTGCTGTGCAGATTAATGTTGCATGTAAGTTAATGTTGAGGTATTAACTTATTCAACTGAAACTCAGTAAACACTATAAGATTATTTCTTTTCAAATTTTTATCTGTTGTAGATCCTCCAAAGAATGTCTCAGTGTCCATCAGTCCCTCTGGAGACATATTGGAGGGCAGTTCAGTGAATCTGACCTGCAGCAGTGATGCAAACCCACCTGTGAAGAACTACACCTGGTTTAAAGAAGGTGGAACCTCACCTGTAGGATCTGGACAGAATTACAGCATCATCAGCATCACTGCTGACCACATTGGACTGTACTACTGTGAAGCTCAGAATGAACATGGAGCTCAGAGGTCAGCTGGAGTGTCCATCTCTTTTAAAGGTGAGAGAGAGAACAAAAAGATAAATACTGTATTTCAGTGTCCACTTTTACAATAAAGACAGACTAAAGTGATGGAATTGATTTTCTCTGCTGCAGGTCAGAGTTTGCCTACAGTCTGGATTGCAGTGGGGGGAGGGGGAGGCTTTCTCCTTATCAGTGTCTTAATCTGCATCTGGAGGTCAGTAAACATTCTAAAAATACTTTCTAACTGTGTGAAAAATGTTTCAGGGTATCAATTTTACATCAGCAGTTAAAGTTTATTATTTTTCTCTTATGTTTTCTTATTTTCACAGAATGAAGAAAAGAGCCACTAGAACTGATCACAATGAGCCAAAAAAACAGGTAAGCTGGCCACAACCCAGATGACCTACAGATGTCTACTAATTCCTATTTGTTTTTTGATTAAGAGCTACACAAAGTTTCATGTTTGAGGAAACATTCAAAGTTTATTTCTGCCACTTTTTTCAGAACATTAATATCTTTTCCATGAATTTCTCTTTTTCAGGATGATGTCATGTATGCCACCGTTACACACAGCAGATCCAGACCTGTACTGACCACTGCTGATGCTGCTGATGTTGATGCTGATGTCCAGTTTGCTACAGTCAGGATTCAGAATGATGAAGTGACTCGCACTGGCCAGCAGGAGGAGCACCAATATGCCAGTATTACATTCCACCACCACACTGCTGTGACTGGGTGAGTTTCACCAGCATAACTCACTTTTATATAAAGCTGCCCTCTTTCTAAAATGAACTAATAAAATAGTTAATTTTATAAAGAGCGTAAAGAATTCTGCGCTACAATTACTCTGAAAATGAATGAACAAAATTGTAACTTGAACATTTGTAGTTCACTTTTTAAGGCCACCTGAGTGTTCAGAAACAGCTAAGCTGTCACCCAGGATTTCCTGTTTCACTTATGAATAAATATAAGACGACACAAAGGCCCAATTCCCTTAGTCATCCATTAACATGTGAAATATTAGAGCGCCACCTCATCTTTCTGATCTGCCACTAACACAACATCATTGGACTTTGGAGGAGAATGGTCCAACATCCAGTGTCACCAGAGATTGAACCCACAAGCTCCTGATGATACCAGCACTTAGATGGTTATTAATAAAACAGTGTTTTGCAGTGTTCAGTGGACTGCCTGAAATTTAGTAATAGTAATAGAACAAAGAATCCGTGTCTTACACTCTATCAGCTTATTTTTCACATTCAATTAACACAAAAATTTTAAGCCAGCCTGGTCACTCAGTTATTTAAGCTAAGATACATTTTTCCCCAGTGTAAATATGATGGAAAAGCAGTTTTGGGGCTTCTTTTCCTCCTTACTCTTCGAAAACATTGTTGAGATCAAAGGCATCATGGAATCCATGAAGTACCAAGAGATTTAAATACAAATATGCCTGCCTAAAGCTGATCTTAAACATATATTCATGACCCCACTGAAAACCTGTAGGGTGAGCTGAAGAGGAGAGTCCAAAAGAGTTGACCCTGAATGATCTGGAGAGATTGTGTATAGATTCTGAGGAGTGGTCTTAGATTGATCTCCAACCTCATCAGACATTAAGAGAAGATTCATTGCTTTGATGTCAGTAAAGGGAGGTTGTACAAAGTACTAAATGCAGGGGTGCCAATAATTGTGACACATTATGTACATGTAAACATCCATTCATTTAGGCACTTGCAGACATTCATAAAAAGAGTCAGGATATACAAAGCATTTACGTGGGTCAGATGTACCAATACAAAATAAAATAAAATACACACACACATTTTCTAAACCGCTTATCCTTTTGGGTTGCGGGGGTGCTGGAGCCTATCCCAGCCGCCTTTGGGCAGAAGGCAGGATACACCCTGGAGAGGTTGCCAGTCCATCGCAGGGTTGAATAAAAAATAATAATTATAATAAATAAATAAATAAAAAATAATAAAAGTTGCTGTACAAAAACAATGTGTCAAATATCATCAGCACCTCCAGGGTGTGACGGGTCAGTGATCATTTTCATTGAAGACTTTCTGGTTCTTTAGTTGTTCAGATCAAACACTGATGGTTTACTGTAGAAGTGCTGATGTGAGTTTCATTTGTTTGTTTTGAAGGTCACTGATTCAAACAGTGGACGACCCCTCAGTGATTTACAGCACAGTAACATCAAACTAGACCCACTGAGGACTGACATGGAGAGGGTGAGAGGAGGAGAGAGAGGTGTGGATGGTCTAGTGGAGTATGTTGTGTTGTGTGATGTTGTTGGTCTTTATTGAGACGGTGGTGATACCACATCTCCCAAACCAATGAAGTCAGTTTAAAGCTTAACTGTTTATCAGTCATTTTTAAATGTAATTTTTTATTATTTCATTATTTTATTATTATTATTAGTTTGATCGGCTGTATTTGGAGAGTGTTTGCTTACTTAGATCTTTATTTGTTCTCAGCTGTTCTATATTCATCCGTTTTCTGCATCTTATCTACTAAGTAGTTTGTTATATAATATACACTGTAAATTTGTGCTGTGCAAAATCATATTTAGTCTGCAGCTTAATTTGTTTTTTTACTAGAATATTTTACATTAACCATGTACAGTGACATCCTCTGAATTAGGGCTTCAAATGGACTCAAAAATAATAAGCAAGTGCAAGTAAAAATGTTTGAAATGAAGCTTTTAGAGAACTTAATGTTTATGTATGTTGACAGAAGATCTTGACAAACTCTATCAGATGGTTTAGATTAATCTCATCTGCTGGATAAGAACTGTGTTTATGCTGGAGGATGAAAAGCAATGCAGTCTTACATATACATTTTTATTGAAGTGGACGTGGAAAGCTGTGTTTGCACTTCAGAAGAAGTTGGTAACTGCTGCATTAGCATCAGTGGGTTATTAGAATTCAGAAATTGAGTGATCAGTGTTCTGAATACACAATGATTTTTGTGCAAAGGGACCACCAACAGTAAATTTTCTAAAATTTGATGAGACTGTGTTTTTTAATGCTGAGTGTTGGCCATGTAAAGCAAAAGTGTATAAATAAACCTGCTATAAAAATTTCCTCTTCTGGATCTAATTTTCAAACTATGATTTCAGAATTAAGAGCAGGGCTAAATATCACACCACACACCAGAGACCTCATTGCTTAAAGCAGTGTTTCGCACCCTTGATCATAGAGGACCAATATCCTGTACATTTTAGTGATCTAAACGTGATCAAGCTAATCAGATCATTAACAAGCCTTTTCTGAGTTGAAGCAGAGCAGATAAAGCATTGAATGTGCAGGGCAGTGGGTCTCCAGGACAACACTGGCTCAGTATTATTTGTGAGTTTAATTAGTGTTATATATTGGACAGAATTACAGCATCATCAGTATCACTGCTGACCACACTGGACTGTACTACTGTGAAGCTCAGAATAAACATGGAGCTCAGAATGGAACTGCGATGGTCACTGTTAAGAGAAGGTGCTGAATGATAATAGATAATATTTCAGTGTCTACATTTAAAATTTAAAATTCGTTTTTCTGCAGATTCAGATCAACAAGATTAGGACATGAGAAATCAAGTTTTATATAATATTTGTATTATATTTGTTATGGCACTGTATAATAAATTACTAATGCTAATCTTTAGGTAATCTGCTGCCTGTTTTCTCCAAGTACTTAAATACAATGTTATTACCACATTATAGCTGTTTCCTAACATGCTAATACTACCAGGCCATTTCATTAAATTTACTTTTAATTACATCAAAATGTCCAGTTCGTTGTGTAAAACAATGTCACTGCAAAATAAAGTGTTACTCAGAACTCTTCCTCTAGATGGCAGTGTAGGACTGAGGTTTTTAGGAAGGAGCTGTGAAAAGGTGAGACTGCTGTCCAAGGTGCTGTTCTGAGCTACTTACCTTCTGATTTCAGTCAGTAAATCATGATCGAGATGATTTGTTTCAAACAGTAAATTATTAAACTAGTGATTCCTAAACTTCTTCAGTCTCTCTACACCTTCTAACCATCCTCTGTCCAGAACGCTGACCCTAATGCTAAGGGTGCCTTTTTTTGGTAAGTGTTCTTTTTTAAGTGTTTTATTTAAATTCATCTATGTTCTCTTAACTCTAATAAAAGTGTGTGTGTGTGTGTGTGTGTGTCTGTGTGTGTGCATAAGAACAATAACACAGTGTTACAGCAGATAAAACAGCGCCCTCTTCCTGTTAACTCACAAACTACAGACAGACAGTCCAGAGACCAGTGATGATGTCAAACCCTACTGTCTCTTAAAGTGACAGTACAGACACTAAACAGACTCCTGAATGGAGGAACTGGTAAAAGAGGAAAAGAGAAAGTTCAGATCTTTGAGAGAAGTGTTGCTGTTGTAAAAGTATACATAAAACACACACACACACACACACACACACACACACACACACACACACACACACTTTGTGAACAACTGCTTTGTTTGTTAATAATCTTTAGAACTGTGGTGTAATGTGTAGAATTTTGTCCTCTCTAGCTGTGTCACACTTAGTTCACTAACTATCAAACTAGCAGAGTAAAGTAATGAAGCTGTATCATCACTCAGTTATAACAGATGGAGCAGTTTTATACATGAATCTTAGTTTAAATGTTAGACTGACAGTTGTGGTTTTGGAACGTTAAGCACTGTTTTACTGTTGGGGTTTATGAACAGCTTTGACTGCATGAGGGGGTGAAAAATGAAATGTATCAGGGTGCTATGCTTTCTAGAATGTTTTACTGTTTAAGTCAACACTTACATTCATTCAGTGCCTCACCTAATGGAGACTGCATCATCATAATAATTAGTACTCATTAAAAATAGTATCGGGATGTGCAGCAGGTCACTCACTCTGTTCTTCAGATGATCTGATGATGTTTATTCTATCAGCTGGGTAACACTGTACTGAGATCAGCACTAATAAACAAACCAGTGACCATTACTGCTTCATACAGTAGCAGGAGAAGAGGAGGAACAGAATAAAATCCTACATCATTACATGTATAATATAAAATAACTTCAATAATAGACATGTAAAACAGAAAGACATAATTTCAGTGATAGTACAGACACATCTCAGACACTCTTTCTGCAGCTGAAAATGTCACATGCATCCTATAAGAGGAAGTACAGTGCAACAGCAAAATGCGTTAACCACATGTCTGTCATCTCAGTGCTGTCTCTGTTCTCTCCACTTATCATTTGAACATTGGAGATGAGCCTCGTTACAGAACGGTAAGATCATTTCTTTTGTTCAAAACATTGTTAGTAGTATTAATTAGTAGTAATATCAAGTAATAATATTAAAAATATTGTAGCTTACAGCACACTACACTGTATAAATTATTTACATTTAACTTTACTCTGTATGTACATAGTACAGTATAACAAAACATGTTCAGGCTCTTTCACTGGTGCATAAACTTTAAGACAAGGACACAAGTTCACATGTACTATAGTGGGATAACAGAAGAACAATACAAGAATAATAAATAAACAATAAATATAGAATAAACTAAAGACACAACAGCACACTGGAGCATAGAGAGTGTGTACAACATGAGTGCAAAATGTGCAAAATATGTGCAACATTCTCAAGAGTAGATCAGGTTCATAAATTATACTTAAGTGTTCAGTAAACAATGTTATGACAGATTGAGGGTAGAAACCGTTGTTGAAATTGGTGGCTTTGTCTCAAATGGTCTGATATCTCTTCCTAAATGGCAGCAGGTGGAAAATGAAGTGACTGGGGTGTGTGGGGTCTGAAGAGATACTGCTGGCTTTTCTCAGAAATCTTTTATTGTAAATGTCCTGTATGGGTGGGAGGTCAGCTGCAGTGATGGACTGGGCAGTTTCCACCACCCTTTGAAGGGCCTTCCTTTCTACAGCAGTGGAGCAGCCATACCTGACTTTGATGCAGCTCTTCAGAATATTCTCCACTGTGAACCTGTAGAAGTTGCAGAGGTGCTGACATAGCAGGTTGACTCTTCTCAGCCTCCTGATGAAATGAAGGCATTGTTTGGCTTTTTCAGTTTGGTGCCGTCAGTGCTCAAAGCTGTGTGCACTTTGCTCCCCTTCCTGAAATCAGTAAACATCTCTTTGGTTTTGCTTACATTGTTGGAGAGACTGTTTTTGGTGCACCACTCTGTGAGAAGTTTCACCTCTTCTCTCTACTCCTCCATGTTCTTATTAATGAGGTCCTCTACTGTATCATCAGCAAATTTAATGATGGTGTTGGAGTTGTGCTTGGAGATGCAGGTTTGTGTACAGGGTGTACAGCATGGGTGATCAGACACAGCCTTGATGTTTTAATGCTGATAGTGAGAGTGAGAGAACAGTGGTCACCCATTCTAACAGACTCAGGTCTGCAGGTGAGGAAATCCAGAACCCAGCTGTAGACTGTGTGACTGTTTCTAAGGATCTTGAACTTGGAGACTAGTAGGTGTTCCTGCCCTCCAGATGGTTCAGTGCAGTGTGCAGTTACCAGGGAGATCATGTCTTTGGTAGATCTGTACATGTTGTTCTAGGGAGGCAGTTTTTAATATGAGTGAAGACAGCCACTCAAAGCTCTTCATTATGATGGGAGTGAGTGCAATTAGACAATAGTCACCGAGGCATGTGACATTAGGGTTCTTTGGTGTAGGTATGATGATCAGGTCTTTGAAGCAGGAGGGAACATTAGGCTGAAATTGTCTGTGATATTGAGAGCCAGCTGGTCGGCAGCTTTGCATGTGTGCACTCTCAACAGAGCTCTCCTCACCTCATCTGTAGACAGTGTGAGTACCATCTCTTCTGCCAGAGGATCGGGGGCTTCACTGGTCAGCTGAGCTTGGTTGATCTCAAAGCGGGTATACAAGGAGTTGAGATCAGTTTGGAGGGAGGCATCTGTGGCTGATGAGCTGTTGACTTTGCTCTTGCAGTGAGTCACTGCCTGGATTTCCTGACACATGCACAGAGTTGTTGATGAAGTGAGTTTGCACACTATATGCATTCTTGGCAACCCTGTTGGCAGGTTTCAGATTGTTTCTGGCTGCTCTCTAAACTTCTGTGTTACTAGATCTGAGGGCTGCATTATATGCATTAAGCAGAGGGTGGACTTCACTGTTCATCCAGAATCTGTAAGGGTTCAGCCGGCCCCGCCTGCTGCCGGCAGAGGGCGACGGCGGCGGGGTGTCCAGCCTGCGCCGCCTGCTGCCAGCAGAGGGCGACGGCGGCAGGGTGTCCAGCCTGCGCCGCCTGCTGCCAGCAGAGGGCGACGGCAGCAGGGTGTCCGGTCTGTGCCGCCAGCTGCCAGCAGAGGGCGACCGCGGCACAGGGCCATAACTTCAGGGAACTCCAATTCCCAGAAGTCCGCGGGCTGATTAGGCCCAACGCGACACACCTGCGGACTCCTCTACTTAAGGTCAAGGCAAACAGTGGTGTTTGTCACACCTTTGTAGAGGGGTGACCGGTACGGTACTTAGTGTCAGAAAAGAAAAGCAAAGAAAAGAAACTGTCCCAAATCTAAAAAAGAAAAAGAAAAGAGGGCTGAGAGAAGAAACTGCCCCAAAACTAAAAAAGAAAAAGAAAAGAGGGCTGAGAGAAGAAACTGTCCCAAAGCGGCTTAAAGCCATTAAATAAATAATAAATAAATAAAAAAAAGGAAAAGAAGAGGTCTGCCTTCCCTTCGTTTTTGGAGTGGAAGTGTTTTTTGTTTTTCCTATTATCTGTCCTCTCGCCTCTCTAGTTCAGCCTTTGTTTGAGCACGCTGCTCTCAGCGTCTCTTTTGTTTGCCGTTCGTTATTTTCCCGCCTTTTCTTTTCCCCCTTCCTTGAGGTGTTATTGCCAGTAGTTACCTGTGCTCCTCAGTGGCGCAGTGGCAACGCCATGAAGTGCTGATCAATACATTGCCGGTTCGAACCTGGCTTTGGGTCACCTCATGTGCATGTTTTGGATTCACAACCCAGTATCACAAACAACTCATTTTTTCCATTTTCTGTTTCCATTTCTGCACTTGGGTCCGCCTCCCTGCCGTCCCGTAACAGAATCAAGAACTCCAGGTCAGGTAAGCAGAATTGTTCAGTAGTGCCTGCATTGCAGCACCAGGTATTGTTCTCAAACTCACAGCCTGTCACCAGTTGTTTTTAGGAAATAAGCTGTTCAGTCTGATTAGAATGCTGTTAGCCCTTTTGGCAGAATTGCAGAGTCTGACATGCTGCAGTGGTGCCAGGTTTCCAAAAATGTGAAAGTGTAGTCTATTTTACAAGGAGCAACATTTGGTAGTAGTAAGCTGGGCCTTCTGGTCAGCTTGATCCAAGGAAAGACTACAATTGACTCAAGGCCTCCAGCTTGAACAGTTGGTACTGCAGTGGAATCCAGCTGTGTGGTTAAGTGGTAAAACTTTGCACTGGTTAACACTAGCTAATTCATTAAAATCTGTATTTAGTAGTTAGGGTGTAGTTTGCTTATGCTAACAAATGGCTTTGAAAAAACTTCCTGGTCATGAAAACTCAGAAATGTCTGATCAACACCCATCACTTTATTAGCTGTTTTCATTATATTAATAAAGTCTTCATACAGGTAAAATACTTTAATATTAGCCATGAGAAGAAAAGAAATAATGGTTTTAATAATAAATAACACCAAAGCACATTTCCTGCTGTAGCAAAGACGATCACATGCATTCTGTAAGAGGAAACACCATTTTAATGAGCCTGAGTGTTTTTATTAACTGCAGCAGCTCGCAGTTAAACGTGTTAACCACATCTAGTCTAACATCTCAGTGCTGCCTCTGTTCTCTTTATTTATCATTGGGACATTGGCGATTAGCCTTGCTACAGAACGGTAAGATATTTGATTTAGTTTGGACATTTTTAGTAGTTTATGAGAGAGAATAAAGAATAGAATACACATATTTAAGTTTAGCATTTGTGTAAATTGCTGAAAATTGTTTACACCAACATCGTTCAAGTAAAACTCAAGACATATTAAAGAACTTCAGATTAACTTTCATCATTGTGTCAGCAAGAAAAGTTTTTTGTTTTTTTGTTTTTTTTTTCATTTAACTGTCATTACCTAAAATATTCTACAGGTTGCTGTGATGAGATCATTGAGAATGACTCCTCCTCTTCCTCTAATCTTTCTGCTCATGACTGTTGGTGAGTCAGTGTTTGTTGGGCTTTGTGGTTTCTCTCAGAATCAGCTCAGTGTTGTAGAGTAGCTGCTGGAGTTAGAGAGGAGAGAAGTGAAGCTGTAAGCTACAGTAACTCTGACTGTCTTATGGGCTCCAGACTCTGTAATCAGCTCATTCATACATCATATGTTTCAGGAGCTTTTGGAACAAAGTGGAGTGTGAAGTACAACCAACAGAAAATATGTGCTCTAAAAGGATCCACAGTGTTTATGAATGGAACTTATACTAGCCCAGAACATCTTACAGTGACTGAGACTTTTTGGGGTATAGATCCAGTTCAGGGTGTGGAGCCGACTGATCTGAGTAAAGACCCAGATTATTCAGGCAGAGTCGAGTATTTAACTGATGAACAGAAACACTTCTCCCTCAAACTGAGTGATGTAATGAAGAAGGATGAACATCAGTTCTGCTTCAGAATCATAACAAATGAAGAAAAAGAAAAATGGCAGGGATATCCTGGAGTTCAGCTCAGAGTTACAGGTGAGTTAATCATCCCATTGTCCAGCTATAAGACACAGCTCTGGTTTCAGAGTAATGTTTCTTATTCATGACTGCTCTGAATATTCATGTTGTCTTATCACTGATTTTATTGATCTGCTCTAATGATGTTCAGCTTCTATTCTGATTCACTCCTACATCATTTTATTTGTTCTTACACCTGATTCAGATGATTTATCTGCTTATTTTCTTTTAGACACTCCATGTCATCATGAAAAATATTAATCCTATAAAATCATAGGCTTATTGTTTAGCTGTTGATTTTAAGAGCAATCATTCAGTTACTAACACTGAGCAATTATTCAGTAAATATAATTAAATATCAAACAAAATATCATTATTGGAATAAAACCTTGTATCTCAGAAAGGATAAATTTACAGGAGAAGAGAAAATCTCAGTAATATCTAAAATAATTTAAAGCACATTTCTTTCTTTTTTTCAAATCTATTTCTGTTGCTCCTATTGATTGTAACATGAGTGCTCACAAATTTTACCAATCGTTTTGTTATTGATCAGCTCAATCAATGGTGTTTCTTTATGATCAATCTCATGTCTGGTAGAAGTGTGCGTAAATTTGAGTGTAATATTTGAACAGCATGATTTGGATTATTGTCAACAACATTATTAATTGTAGCACAACACTAAGAGCTGAAAAAAAGAGAATGCTAACAGTTTTGCATACAGCAATTCTGGGACTAAAGTGGACATACTTTTTTCTATTATTATTATTATTTAAGTATACAGCCATTTAAGAAAATCCTTTATCAATACATTCCATTTAAAAGTTTTTGCTTCATGTTAGTGATATAGCAAATAACTTCCTCCATAACATAGCTAATATAATACAGTAGAAGCCCATATACTGCAGTATTATCACTTAAGTAACCAGCAAACACTAAAGAAAAAAAATACTTTCCCAACTGAGAAAAGAACTATATTTTACTCTTTTTACATTTTATTCTTTGCAATTGTTCTAATTTTAACACTATAAAGATATTTAACCTTTGGCCAGTAGGGGGAGCGGTGGACCTGCTACTCAACCCTAAACTTCCTCTATGGTTCATGAGCTGCTGAACTTTATTGTTTTACTGGCTCATTATCAAAACTTATACAGAAATGTGACCATATTTTACATAAATTATGTATTTATAAGGGCAATTTAGGTTGTTCTCTGTTACCAATGATATGGAAGTAAGGTAATCACTTGCTTCTATGAACTGAAGCTGATTTATCAATTGCACTCAAATCACTGCTTTTTTTCATTGTCGTACAACAGTTTCCTGAATGAGAAGAAGAGAAGATCATACATCATTCAGTTTAGTTAAATCTGCACTCTTTTCTAATTTTGGAAAATAAGGTTCAACCACTTTACAGCTTTTCTTTCCTGATCTGATGTTTTTCTCATTGTCTTAGGGCTCCATGTAGAAACTCCTGAAGAAGTGACAGAGGGAGAAACAGCAGATCTAAACATGTGAAACAAACTGCAGTCTGACTGATCCAACATTCATCTGGTACAAAAATGGATGTCCTTTAACCACAAAGACCATCAAGAACAACCAGCTCCACCTGCAGACAGTCAGCAGTGAGGATGCAGGCAGTTATAGCTGTGCTGTAAGAGGATATCAACACCTCCACTCTGCTGCTTACAACCTCAGGGTTAGATGTGAGTCCTCTCATTTTTTTTTTTCCTAAAGTAAATCGAAGTAGGACTTGACAAATGTCTCCTAGCTTTCACAGCTTGATTAACTTTTTATTTTCTAATTTAATTGTAGCATTTGCATGTTTTAAGCAAAATATTAAATTATGTAATACATATTTCAGATTTAAACATAAGCAAATCTGGAAATACAAATCAACTAATCATTTTATTTTGCATAGATTCCCCAAAGAACATCTCAGTGTCCATCAGTCCATCTGGTGAAATAGTGAAGGGCAGTTCAGTGACTCTGACCTGCAGCAGTGATGCAAACCCACCTGTGAAGAACTACACCTGGTTCAAAGAAGGTGGAACCTCACCTGTAGGATCTGGACAGAATTACAGCATCATCAACATCACTGCTGACCACACTGGACTGTACTACTGTGAAGCTCAGAATGAACATGGAGCTCAGAATGGAACTGTGATGGTCGCTGTTAAGAGTAGGTGGTGAATAATAAGAGAAATGCTGTATTACTGTGTCCACATTTACCATAATGACAGAATGAAGTGATAGCAATGATTTTCTCTGCTGCAGGTCAGGGTTTTTCTGCAGTTTGGATTGCAGTGGGAGGAGGAACCTTTCTCCTTATTACTGTCTTAATCTGCATCTGCAGGTCCATAAATTTTAGCAAATATTTTCTCAGTGTAAATAAATGACTTCTTTGTTTATGCAGCAATACATTAACAAATACAAATTATTTTTCCCTTAGACTAATTAGAATATAGTAACTATTTTGTCCTGTTTTCACAGAATAAAGAAAAGAGCTGCTGGAACTGATCACAGTGAGACAAAACAGGTAAACTTGGTCATAATTAGTAAAGGTGCCCTCTTGTCCACTCAGAGAATGTTTCCAACAAGTACAGTAACAGTTGACTTTAAACTACTATTGAGCTCAGAAACTGCTAGAAACAAAAGCCAGTGCTGATACCTAGAAAGAAAACTACAGAATTAAGACACAGCATTAGTGCAGTTCAGTTCAGTACAGATACGGTGACCACAATCCAAATGACCACATATTGTGTTCATCAGTAGGTGACAGATCCACTTGCAGGCTATATTTGTTTATTATTTGAGAACCACAACCAAGAGGATTTAAATTTGGAACACTTCAAGAAAGCGTATGTCGTCAATTCCAATTCAGGCTAATTTGGGCTAATTTTCCTCATGCGTGAGCGCGTTTTCTTCTGCAGGGGTGTTTTTCCTTGCACAAGAGCAGTTTCCTCACCTGCTAATTTTTTTTTTAATTGAAAGTGTTTGTAAGATAATAGTCTTTTCTGCCACATTTTCAGTACATTAGACATTTAAACTGTTCTCCATGAATGCTTCACTCTCAGGATGATGTCCTCTACACCACCGTTACACACAGCAGATCCAGACCTGTACAGGCTGCTGCTTCTGCTGACTCTGGAGCTGCTGATGTTCTGTATGCTACAGTCAGGATTCAGAATGATGATGTGACCAGCACTGACCAGCAAAGGGAGCCCCAATATGCCAGTGTTACATTCCACCACCACACTGCTGCCACTGGGTGAGTTTCACAGACCTTTTTATATAAAGCTGCCCAGAGAACAAACGCTTAAGAAAAGAGGAATTTAAGGCTTAGACACAAGTGCTATTTCATGTAGGCACCTGTAGGGGTTTTACAATGTTACATAAGCACCAGTCTAACTTTCACTTGCTACGTTGTTCAAACCTGAAAGTAGGATAATTCAGGACTGTTTGATAAAATCTCTCTGAGTGTGGTGATCAACATCAGCTAAAGTAAAGAGAATTTAACAGAAATGCTGGTGAAATACATGTTGCCATTTACATATAATTAATATGGCAAACTTTAGACATGCATATTTTGTGCCCACAATATACCATTAGCCAAATTAGACAGTGCTCATGCCTTTAGTTTGCTTGGGGCTTTCATTCACCAATAACAAGTTTGTATTTACCTTGTTTTGAGGCTTCTTTTAGAAGAATCTGTTAATCTTATCATTGATAAAATATTGTATTGTAAATATTTAGTCTTTATTTACAACAAATGGATGATTTTTTTTTTTCTTTTAGCGAAGCCTTGATAATCATGAGAAAACACTGAACAAATGCTTTGTTCATCAGATGTGACTAAATTTAAATTAAAACAAACTTCACTTTACAATAAGGTGGCAGTTTATCTCAGTGCTCAGTTAAAGGGTTGAGCACAATACTATGATGCATATTACACAAATAAAGTGCTCTAGAAATGCTTAACTCCCTTTATCAGCCAGTTCTTATTGTTATTTTTTACAGCTCATTTTTTGATGAGGTTTGATAAGACGATAAAGATAGAAACCTAGAATGATGCACAAGATCTTGATACATTAAACACAAACAGAAAATGTTTATTTCATGTTAGTTATTGTTTAATATCAGCAGAGCTGAACTCAGCACTGTGACCAGTTTAACAGTGTTAGAAAAAGCATTTGGATTTTCAGTGAAATTTCAGAGGCAGACTTTTGTTTTAGGTGCAGCTGCTGTATCAGAAAAAGGTCTCTGGACTGTTTCTGCTGGATAAAAACTGTGTTTGTGTTGTTAAATAAATGTAGTGTAGTGGTGAACATGTTTATTAAAGATGGGAAAGAGTGAAGTTGTGGTTTGTTCTGATAAACTTATTTTTAAGTTCTGTTTTTTTGACATTAAAGGTTAAAGTTTCACATTCTTTGTTTGTAGGTCACCAACTCATAATGTGGAAGATCCCTCAGTGATTTACAGCACAGTAAGAAAAGATTAGATCTGCTGAGAACTGCTATACAGAGAGAGAGAGGGAGAGATGGGGGGGAGGGAGAGAGCGAGAGAGAGAGAGGGAGAGAGCGCATTGGCATTGATGGATTCTTCAAGTGTTGAGTATTTCTTTGTTGTTACTGTGCATGAAAATGAACAGTCAGTAGTGAAGATTTAAGTTTTACAGTGTAATATTTCATTTTTTTTTTACTTTTGTCTTTTTTACTTTGAGTAAACATAATTAATTTGATTAGATGTATTTGAGAACCAAATCTTTATTTTTCTCCAATTTATCATTTTATATTTCATCTGTGTGTCTTAAACATATGCAGTAAGCAATATTTTATCTAGTAATCTATTCATTATTATTCTTTATTAGATACTTTTTTGACAAATATATTTCTCTGGGGCTTTTTTTTTTGGAAAATTTCTAGATATGAACTCAGACTTTGTGTTTATTGGAAGTCTGACTTCATGGGATTTGAATGTTTGATCGATTTCTGTGAATAAAGTCTTCTTTATTAATGAAACTCTCATTTGTAGCAGTTCATTGATTTCCATTTTGTAAACAATATCAGATTAATTTAATCAGTTTACAATGTCTGAATTCATTATTAACCGTTGACAGCAGTTCATCGTGTTACACTGAGACCAGTGCGGGGAAGAAGGATGCTAGAGGCCGGCAGGACAGTTACAGCAAGCATTTTCCTTTAGTTTTCACACAAAACACAAAACAAAAACCATAAATGCACATACTGGACACTTTTCAGTGGGTTCTAACTAGATTTTCAGTGCTTTTCTTACCCACCAACTTTGCAGTCCTTTTTTCAGCTGCTGGTTGTCCCTCCCTCTGCTTTTCTTCTCTTTCTTGTCTGCTTCTTTTAAAATTACCCACTCTGCCAAAGCCCCCCACCCCCAGCATCAGTATCTCTTTAAGGGAAGCATGAGCAGCTGAGCTGAGAGAGAAAGAGGGAGCTCACTGCTCTGCCTCCCCATCACTGCCCACCTCCACACCTCTAAGATTTCTATAGATGTGATCTTTATTTTCTGTCATTACAAATCTCCACCTCTAGAGTGCAGCAACCAGTCAACCACTTCCTCCTAAATGTTGATTCTGAGTAGAAGATGATCTGAGGTCAGTTTCTGTTTCTGATCTAGTGGGTAAAGGTGGTTATTATAGAGCAGCTCAGTGATTTTGTTTCAAGCTAAACAATATTATACCAGATCTTTTATCAGAGCCTCATTTCAGTCAGCAGTTCTGCACTAAGATGCGTCACTGGAACTGAAGTCTGGACGACCTTATTGAATAATGAGAGTTTAAACTGCAGGTCAGTGAACAGGGGCAGAAGATTGAAGGTTAAATTCCCTCTCTGTGTTTGTTTATCTCTGCTTCTCTCTCTACATATGAGTCTGTAGATCATTAAAGAGTGTTAGAGCTCCCCCTACAGGACATTGAAGCGAAGATGCAGAGGATGCTTCACTGGTAACTTCTGTTAGTGTGGATACCTGTGGCTGCCCAACATCAACAAGCTCCATGCACAACAGCTCCCTGAAGTGCTTCTGGGTGAGGGGCTTCTGCTGCTTTGCCAGTGCCATCATCTTGAGGATGATGAAGCTGTTCACCATTGCAATATCAATAAAGTGGAGAAACAGCTTCATATACCAAAACCTTTTACATCACAGAAAACTACTTTATGAGAGCATCAGACAAGTCAACTCCCCCCATGTACTCCCTCACTGGCTCTGGCATGGCGATCTGTTGGACAGGCCAGGTGCCATTTTGTCTTCTGACCAGACTTTGCACAGATGGCCTGCTATAAGCTTTGTGGACAGCAGAGCACATTGTGACATCTCTTGTGTGTCTCCACTTTACAAACAGCAATGGGCCATCTCTGATCCATCACGTCACCACGGTTCACTTTTCTTGGCAGGGCATTGACTGTTGTTTTTCGAAAGCCTATCCTGGTCTCACTGATGGCCCCAAAATCCAATTCCATACAGGTGACAGAAGAGCAGCAAGCTGGTGTAAAAGTTGTCAACATACACCATGTGCCATGAGCCCAGAGAGGGCACATGGAGCAGATTTGAAGCTTAGGCCATTTCCTGATGGTTCCCTTGCCTTCCCCTCATAGCCAATAAAGTCATTTATGGGTCCCTCATGTGCAGGTATGCACTCATGGCTTCATATTGGTACCTGGCCATCACAGAAGCAGGAAATAGGAGGCTGTGCAAGTGGTCCTTCCTCCACAGGTCCCGGGCAGCTGAAGGTTTCACCAGTCCAAGACTGATGATTACACTGAGAAAACTAAGCATTTCACCAGGATTTACATCCATCAACTGCCTCTTTGTGCCCTCTGCGTTTCTCTGTGCTGCATATTTGTTAGTTTTGCTGCACAGGGTTCGGATCACCTCTTTACTGAAGAACAGCTGGAAGATAATAGAGGGGCTGTTGTCTGAAAATCCAGCTTAACTCCTGGGGTCCTCCTGGGGCAAAACTACAGTGGAGGAGGCTGCTTGTCCTCCTCCGAGGGGTCACACCATCTATCATGCATCTAACATTTTGCAGCATAACCAGCATTACATTTCATACATGTGTGCACTCAACAAGACTAATTTATCATATATGTAACATATTTGGCAAAATAAAGTGGTTCTGATTCTGATTTGAAAATAAATACAAATTACAAATCATCATGCTAAATAAGACTAAACATGTCATGCTAAATGTATAATAAATAGATATGCTATCTAGGCATGCTATATTTTACATGCATGGTAAGTGGCATTTGACAACTTGCTAAACCAAATTAGATTCATTGCTAATAGGCTAAACGATTATTGTGGGGTAAATATATTATAAATTAATATTACTATGCATTATCTCATACATAAACATTTCTATGTATGTAAACAACTTACATGTTGAGCATGGCATTCATGCTGGCAGCCATTGAACCATCACTCAAAGCTTCCAGCTCATCGTTCTAAACAACTCCTCGTGAACCTCAGCCAAAGTAAACCACCTCTTTGCCATGATGTCCAAAAGTATTCCAAAAAAAATACTTAAATGTTTAAATCAACCACAACAAACAGAGTCACAAGCGTGTGTTTTGCAATGCGATGCCCTCTGTCACATTGTGTGGCCAGAGCACATTCAGGGGTGATTGATTCACGCATTCCCCTCTCCAATTCAGTAGGTGACCAATCAAGGCAAGCGACCTATCTACTTTTTATTTTATTATTTATTATTATTTGTAATTTCTTTCAATATGTGTCAATTATTTCTGGGACCATGGATAAATACTGTGAAGTGATTTGATAGGACACAATTGGACACCATCGTGATCCAGTGCTCATGCAATAGGTACAAAAGAGAGTCACTGAAAGAAAACAGTTGTTCATGGGTCAATAAAAGCCACAGAATCTAAGAAAGGACATCTTTAGCTTTGAATTCAAGTACATCTCTGTGTGAAAACTTTACACTGTGTGGTCGCTAAGAGCATGAAAATATTATGTTATGGTTGCAGTGGAAATTAATGTATGTTTTGTAAGAAGATGTCGCTAGAGGGCAATTCTGCATAAACAGATTAATTACATTTGTATGAACAGCTACTTTTCCAATATGATAGTTTTAATTGTAACAAGTGTATAATAAACTACATTATATGAGTGGTTAATCCTACAAGAAATAACAAGTCGTCTTAACATTTCACTAGCTGTATTATGTAGCATGGTAAGCTAACCAAATCTTAAACCATTCTATACAAGTCTTTAAAAGTAACTTTTATGTAATGAATTAATAGTAATTATGCTGTAATATCACTACCCAAAAACAATGTCTGGATTACCAATGGTGAAAGACGGTGGATGTGAATAGAAAAATGTGAACAACTTTAAGTGTGAACATAAATCAATATGAGAAGCTGCTTACACTTTTCATCTTGGAAGTGCATGAATTGCAAAGATGTCAAAACATTCTGACATGAATGTAACAGCAATGTAACAGTATGTGGCAAGAGGCAGCATTGTGTTCCCCACCACATTCACACACTGGATGGAGCTCTTTAATATCAAACCAGAAAATAAAATATTAAATGACACATCACTTAAATCTATACAATAAAAATCTGTAAAGAATAAAAAATGATCAAAGTTATAAGTGCTTCTTTCAGCATTATAAAAGGGAAATCACATCTAAATCTGGTTAAAGAAATGATAAATACTGAAGATTTCTTTTTTTTTTCTTTGCTTAAATTCATTAGTGTAATAAATTCACACAATGAAAATCCCCAGTTTCACCCAGCAGAACAGCACCCTCTTCATGTCAGTTCACAAACTGCAGACAGAGACAGTCACACCAGTGATGATCAAACCCTGCTATCACTTAGTGTCAGAACAGCACAGACAGCAGGTGAAACAGCAACATCAGATACATGTGATTTAAAACATATTGTGTCATCGGTGTAGAAGAAGACGCGGGAAGCAGCACTTAAAACTAATGTCCTTTTATTCACACAACAGCAGAAATCCATTGCTCAGTGCTTTCTAAATGCCTGGTAAACAGGCAAGTCACCAATAGCCACGCAACTCTAGTCCATGGTGGATACACAGACCCATCTAACTTCCCCACAGCCCAGCACAGAATGACACAATACAACACAAACAACACTATGTTGGAGCTCCAACATTTAGCCTTGACCAACCAGGCTGCTCTTGTGCCTCACCGCGCTGTCTCCAGTCTCCAGCCTCCAGTCAAGGCATAACGGCATTGCAAACAAGTGTTATCGCCGGACCCATTATCAGGCCTTCACACGCCATCTCCAGCCTCTGGCCATGCTGTGATAGTTTTGCTTCGTCCAGGCATCCTTGCCGGCAGGTTAAGTTAGTTGGTAATAACAATGGGTAAATTTACCTCCACCTTTAACCTATCCATGCAGTGAAACACCCACATACACACTAGTGAATGAACACATACTAGGGGCAGTGAGCACACTTGCCCAGAGTGGTGGGCATCCCTATCCACAGCACCCAGGGAGCAGTTGGGGGTTAGGTGCCTTGCTCAAGGGCACTTCAGTCATGTCCTGGCAGCTCAGGGGATAGAACCGGCAACCTTCCAGTCACAAGGAAGGTTCTCGTGGCTGTTCTTCAGCTGGGCTCCACTGTCAAGCCTTGACATGTCTAGGCTACTGTCCTCCGCTGCCCATCTTTGTCCCGCTTCTCCTCTTTCTAGCATTTCTTGGCAGGGCTAAGTCTTCTCTGCCATTTCACTGCTAGGATTTCTATTCCCCTCCAGTCCACTAGGGGATACCACTGTGGCATCACTCTAGAAGAAAAAAGAAACACTTCAAACTGCTCTTTCATTCACGTAGTAAGCAGGGGAAACCCACCACTCAGCACAACTAAAATGGCCAGTAAGCAGGCAGAAAACAATGGCACAAACAACACTGCTGCACCTCCTAACAACTATTTATACATTTCAAGTCTGTCACGCTGCCATGGCAGCGGTCATGGCACACTGTGCTTGCCACTATACATGACCACACCTCCTGGACATGAACGGCCACACAAGCCAGGAGCAGGATGCTACAATGTCAAGCACAGTGGAAGTTCTGAACAGCTTTATCTGCCATATTTCCAGGTTTGAAAAGTGAAAGTACATCAGGCTGCAGTGATTATTAGGAAGTGCTGCTGTCTAAAGTCCACACCTAGAATTAGAATTAGAATTAGAATTAAAATCTTTATTCAACAAGTACCAAAAAACATAAAATAGACAGCATAGAACAATCTGCAAAGGGTGATAAATACAGATACAATCAGATACTGAAGTACAAATGTACCACATGCACAGCTAAAAGAAATGAGCAACAAATATACACCGATCAGGCGTAACTCCAGCAGCACTGCTGTGTCTGATCCACTCAGACCAGCACAACACACACTAACACACCACCACCACGTCAGTGTTACTGCAGTGCTGAGAATGATCCACCACCCAAATAGTACCTGCTCTGTGAGGGTCCATGGGGGTCCTGACCACTGAAGAACAGGGCAAAAGGGGGCTAACAAAGTATGCAGAGAAACAGATGGACTACAGTCTGTAATTGTAGAACTACGAAGTGCTCCTATATAGTAAGTGGAGCTGATAAAATGGACAATGAGCGTAGAAACAAGGAGATCATAATGTTATGCCTGATCGGTGTAAATATACATTTAAATGCAAACATATTTGTAAAACATGTATATTGCAATAGTTAGAGTGCATATGTGCACATACTACAGTAGAGGAAAATAGGAGAGACACTTATTCAGAAAGATTATGACATGGTATATATAGTTTTCACAAAGATCCTGACTTTTTTTTTGTGGGGGGGTGGAAGGGTTATTCTTATGTAAAAACAGAATCTATACAGACTCAAGGGCACAGAGGTGTGAAAGAATCTGCAATTTAAGAACACATCATGAATCAGACAGACTTTTTCTTAGAACCTTTCTCAAGAACAAATTTAAGAAAAAACCTAGGAAGGTATTGGTGAATAAGGACCTATAATATTGGAAAGAAAGATATCATAGTTAATTCACTCTTTGCATGACCTTAAGATGAATCATGTCTCTTGCTGCAGCTAAGAATGTCACATGCATCCTCTAAGAGGAAAGAGCATATTAATAACTCTGTGTATTTCACCTGAGTGAAGCCACTTATAATTAGACGTGTTAACCATGTCTAGTTTCACATCTCAGTGCCGTCTCTGTTTTCGCTATTTATAATGTGGGGGTTGGAGATGAGCCTCTTTACAGAACGGTCAGATGTTTTGTTTAGTTCAGAATATTTTAATAGTTTCTCATGCAGAATAAGATGTGGGAAACATAGTACTTAAAAGTAGTGCTCTTTTGCATAGTAGCAGGTGAACCCACCACTCAGCACTACTGAAACAGTCGGTAAGCAGGCCGGTCACCAATAGCCACACAACTCTGGTCCATGGTGGAGACACAGACCCAACTAACTTCCCCACCGCCCAGCACAGAATGACACAATATGGCACAAACAACACTGCTGCACTTCTTAACTTCCATAACAACAAATATTTACACATTTCCAGACTCTCTCGCGCTGCCACGGCGGTTCGTGTGGCACTCTGAGCTCACCGCTCCACATGGCCACTGTCTCACTGTGTGTTGAGCAGCAAATATAAGTATATATTTAAATGTCAGCAGGCTTATAACATTTTGATATTGCAATAGAGTGCAAATGTGCACTTACTACAGTACAGGAAAGTGAGAGAGACACTTATTCAGATTATCACACAGTGTGTATAGTTTTTACAAAGATTCTGACATTTATCAATGTTTTTTATTTGAGATTTATTCTTGGGTAAGAACAGAATCTACACACATTCAGAGCACAACGTTGTGAAAAGATTTGCAGTTTAAGAGCACATCATGAATCCGACAGACTTTTTCTTAGGACCTTTCTCAAGAAGACATTTAACAACAAACGTAGGAAGATATTGATGAATGAGGTCCTCTGTTATTATACATGTGAAACTTAACGACATCATAGTTTCACAATTAGATAATTCACTCTTTGCAGAACTTTAAAGTGAAGCACTTCTCATGGTGCAGCTAAGAATGACACCTGAATCTTATAAGAGGAAAGAGCATATTAATGACTCTATGTTTCACCTGAGCACAGCAGCGTATACTTAGACGTATTAACCACGTCTAGTTTCACATCTCAGTGCTGTCTCTCTTCTCACCATTTGTCTTTTGGACGTTGGAGGTGAACCTCATTACAGAACGGTAAGATGTTTTCTGTAGTTCACAATATTATTAATTATCAGAAAAAAAGGTTCCTAATATCCACATAAAGTTCAGTATTTGTGATTGTATTGGATTGCTGGAAATTGTTTCTACTGCCACTGTTTCTCATTTCAAAGAACTTGTGAGTTTAACTTTCCTGGTGAAGTCACAAGTGTGAACACATATATGTGCACACAATATGAAAACAATAAACAAATACATTGTAAAAACAATATAAATTGTGTCACTATATGCTATGGCATGAAGAACAGAGTGATTCCTTAAGTCTGCACTGTGGTGGGAAGAATATGAAAATGAAGAAGTTGATCTATGTTCCCTAATACACACCTTAGTAGCACTTTATTTTACAGAAAAATAAGTCACTACTATTTATTAGGTACATGTGAAGTACTTACAAGTAATTGTCTGGTACATTGTACATACTTTGTAGCAAATATGAAAAGTATCAGTTATGTATAACTGAACTTACTCATAATCTAATGGTAAATGTGTAGTACTCTGAATTCAGTGGTACTTACATAGTACTTACTGTGAATTGAGTAGTAAATATACAGTATTTACTCTGAATTTAATGGCAAGTATGTGGTACTTATTCTGAATTTAATGGTAATATGTAGTCCTTACTATGAATTCAATAGTAAATATGTAGTACTTTGAATTTCATGGTAAATATATAGTACTTACTCTGAATTCAATAGTAAATATTCAGTACTTACTCTGAAATGCATGGTAAATATATAATACTTACTATGAATTTCATGGTAAATATATAGTATTTACTCTGAATTCCATGGTAAATATAGAGTACTTACTCTGAATGTAATGGTAAATATGTAGTACTCATTCTGAATTTAATGGTAAATATGTAGTACTTACTCTGAATTAATGGTAAATATGTAGTCCTTACTCTGAATTCAATAGTAAATAGGTAGTACTTACTCTTATGAATATGTAGTACTTTAAGTTCAATTTTAAACATGTAGTCCTTACAATCATTATTTGGTGCAGGTTCAGTATGTAAGTACAGAGTAAATGATACTAGAAATATTTTGAGAAATATCAGACATATTTTAGCTTTTACTGATTAAGCAGTGACATGCTAAGTTATGTGTGTGTCTGGGTGTCTGCCCTGCAATGGACTGGCGAACTGTCCAGGGTGCATCCTGATTTCTGCCCAATGACTGCTGGGATGGATTCCAGCACCACCCAGGACTCAGAAAGAGAACTGGCTTAGAAAATATGAGTGTACATAGTATTTACACAGTAACTGCATGTTCTTTTATTGTTAGCATGTGCAGAAATTAACCAGACATGCTACCAGCTACATTATTACATAGTTATGACAAGTACTACCAAACTTGTTCAGGGAGTGCATGCGGTGTCTATGTGATAGAGATTAGATTACAGGTGACAATTGTGTAAAAATGATAGAGTATCTACCACTCCGCTGTGAGACAGATGGGAGCTGTATTTCTGTGCACAATCGCTCATTAGACTCTGTTCTGAACTCTGTGTTTGAAACATTGCTGAACTCTACTGTCTGCTTTTTGGATTTAATTCAGTTTTCTGTGTATACATTATGTATGGTAATGAAGATTGTCTATGGTTATTTAAACTGCGTGTAGCTATAAACATTTTGTATAGTTATAAACAGTGTGCATAGTTATGCACGTTGCGTATGGTGCTAAACATTGTGCATAGTCCACTGTACACTGTCCATAGTCCATAGTACACTGAAATGGTTATGTACACTGTGTATGGTTATGAACATTGTGCAGGGTTATAAACATCATGTATGGCTATGAACATTGTGCATATTCAGGAACACTGTGAAATGGTTATGTACACTGTGTATGGTTATGAACATTGTGCAGGGTTATGAACATTGTGTGTGGCTATGAACACTGTATGGTTATGAACACTGTATGGCTATGAAATTGTGTATAGTTATTTGCATTGCACATAGTTATGAACATTATTTATGGCTATAAACAATGTGCAGATGTAACGGGTAGGAGCTAAGAGGACTAGGAGAGTATAAATTATGGGGCACTATGGGGACCCAACAGCCATAGCAAATACAATGGCAGTAAGACCCGGCAGCACTACAGGTAACTGAGGACATTAGGACCCAGCGGCATGGTAGCTCTTACAACCTAAGGCCATTTCACTGCTTCTTTATTAAGCTCACCTGTGGCTCACTTGGGTTCGTAGCTTGTGGCTTGTGTGTGGGAAAACTTGGTGAGTTGGGTGTCCTTGTTTTAAACTAAATTGGTTTGCTGGAGAGGACAGGTTTATGAATCCTCCTCAAGCTAAAACTGGGTGCTACATTTGTTTTAGTTCCCCTGTTCTGTAAGACTGGTGTGCCTGCAGGAAAAGGAACATATCCTGTCTTAAAGGTTGCAGTTGCCTTCTGCCATCAAGGTGGTTGAAGCTTGAGTTTGGTAAGTAAGCACTGTACACAGTATGTACTTGTATGATTGTAGCACTGTTACTTGTCTAGTTTATTTTTAGTATCATGAGATGTGTCATGCTATTTTGCTAACTAGAGCGAGTGGGAGGCCAGTAAAGGCCTCTGACGACCAGTGCTGTTCCCAGTGTAAATACCTGAAACCTGTTCTCAGGTGACTCCAGCCAGAGTTTAATAAGTAAGCTGTTTTAGTACATTTAGGTGATGTTAATTTTAGCTTACTTTATTTAAAATAAAGATTATATTTTATAAGCTATAAATTGTAGCTTCTGGGTGCCCATAATAGGTTTTATGTGACCAGTGCTACTGCAGATTTTATTGGAGTATGTTAAGGGATGGTTTCTTTAGTTTATTTCTATTTGGCAAGTTATTTTATTTATTTCTGTGATGTGATGTTCATTTTAAAATCTCCATGATGGTTCATTGTGCTCCTGGGATGCTGGGAGGATATCCAGGTGGTAAATAGCTGCTGCCAATATAGGGGCACACAGGTATGAGCTCTACTGTACTGTACTGTAGTGTCAGAGGCAGTTGCCTAAGTTGGAAGCCTGAATGGATGTTCTAATAGTTCTTTCTTTCTCTTTTTTAATAGGAGCGTGTACATAGCTAAGCATTAGCCACTGTTTGTGTTTGCTTTTTTTGCTTTGTTTTATTCTGCCTGACCAATTGCTTTATAGTGTTGTAATTTGTGTTTTGATATGTTGTAAATACCTTTGTTTTGTTTATTTTGGGCCTGCTATTACTGTTGGTATTTAAATAATGGCTTTGTAATGTTTTTACTTTGTCTTTTAAATTGGAATTATAAAATTCTTCCACATTGCAACCTACCATTTCCACTGTTGATACGGTTAAAACCCATTGGTATATTGAGTGTGTCTTACATTGGAATTGAGGATTTGTGTTTATTTATTTTGTTGTGGTTTATTTACTGCTTGCTTGAGGTAGAGTGCTTTGCTTTAAACCCAGTGAATAATCCTTAAATGCTTGGGAATCATTGAAGGTTGTACTAGCCACATAAGTATGTTTAAGACTTAATGATGGAACCTGATTGGTGTTAAGCTTTTATTTGTTTGTTTAGTGTTTTTTTTTTTTTAATAGTCTAATAAAATGTTGCTATTTTATTGTACATCAGACATCTGATGTTCATTTATTTGAACATACCTCACGGGAAAACAATACATAGTGTTAGTGTTTAACAGTCCATTCTTTATATAATTTTTAACTCAGAGGTTGCTCTCATCCCTTAATTGAGAGTGGCATAGTCGTGACATGATGTATGGTTATGAACACTATGCATAGTCGTGAACACTGTATGGTTTATGAACATTATGTATGGTTATAAACAATGTGCATAGGTCTGAACATTGCATATGGTTATGAACATTATGTATGGTTATAAACAATGTGCATAGGTCTGAACATTGCATATGGTTATGAACATTATGTATGGTTATAAACAATGTGCATAGTTCTGAACATTGCATATGGTCATTAACATTATGTATGGTTATGGTGCATAGTCATGAACACTGTGAAATGGTTAGGAACACTATGGTTATGACAATTATGCATGGTTATGAATACTACGTATGGTTATGAATGTTCTGAATAGTTATGAACACTGTGTATGGTTATGAACATTTTGTATGGTTATGAACATTGCATATACTTATGAACATCATGTATGGTTATGAACATTGTGCATAGTCAGGAACACTGCAAAATGGTTATGAACATTGTGCAGGGTTATAAGCATTGTGTATAACTATGAACACTATAGTTATGAACACTATGGTTATTAACATCATGTATGGATATGAACATTGCATATGGTTATAACCATTATGTGTAGTTATGAATGTTGCATCTGGTTATGAATGTTCTGTATGGTTAAGAACATTTTGCATGGTTATGAATCATGTATGGTTATGAACATTTTGCATGGTTATGAACTTTGTATATAGCTATTAACACAATATATGATTATCAACGTTTTGTATGGTTATTAACACTATATGGGTATGCTCTGGATACCACAAATACAAGAAAACAAATAGTTGCCGTGTAAATAATAGTGTACAAATGCACACTTAATTTTATAGTCCTATTTAAATCATATTATAGAGAACTTACCAGTAAACATAGCAGTAAACAATCTTAATATGGAATGAATTAGTCTACTGGAAAAAGATAAAATAAAAAAAGTACTTACTGAGTACTCAGTTGTATGTACCCTGCAAAATTTACTCCATTGTCACCTGTACCTGTAATCTACCATTCTCTATCACATAGACATGTATTGACTAAAGCCGTTTGGTAGTATTTGCCATTACCATGGACCTTCATAGCATTAATAGCTGAGATATACCTCATATTTATCAGAATAACTTGCAAAGTATGCACAAAGTATTTATTACTTGTAATAACATTTTTACCATTACCATTCTAAGAAAGTACATACTTGGTGTGTACTTACTTACTTATTTGTCTTTTAGTCAGATAAATAAAACATCTGTTGTTGTCAGCATTAAATGTATTTAATCTCTACATAAAAGGAAATGGCAATCAGGACACGTTTCGTTTAATAATGTCATTAATTAAAAATATCCTCCAGGCTGCTGTGATGAGGTCACTGAGAATGGCTCCTCCTCTTCCTCTGATCTTCCTGCTCATGATTGTTGGTGAGTCAGTGTTTGTTGTGGTTTGTGGTTTCTCTCAGAATCAGCTCAGTGTTGTAGAGGAGCTGCTGGAGTTAGAGAGGAGAGAAGTGAAGCTGTAAGCTACAGTAACTCTGACTGTCTTATGGGCTCCAGACTCTGTAATCAGCTCTTTCATGCATCATATGTTTCAGGAGCTTTTGGAACAGAGTGGAGTGTGAATTACAACCAGCAGGAAATATGTGCTTTAAATGGATCCACAGTGTTTATGAATGGAACTTATACTCACCCAGAAAATCTTACAGTGAATGAGACTTTTTGGGGCATACACACAGTTAAGGGTGTGGAACCGACTGATCTGATTAAAGACCCAGATTATTCAGGCAGAGTTGAGTATTTAACTGATGGGCAGAAACACTTCTCCTCAAACTGAGTGACGTAGTGAAGAAGGATGAACAGGAGTTTGCTTTCAGAATCATAACAAATGTAGAAAAAGAAAAATGGGTGGGTGCACCTGGAGTTCAGCTCAGAGTTACAGGTGAGTTAATCATCCCATTGTCCAGCTATAAGACACAGCTCTGGTTTCAGAGTAATGTTTCTTATTCATGACTGCTCTAGAATATTCATGTTGTTTTTCATCACTGATTTTATTAATCTGCTCTAATGATGTTCAGCTTCTGTTCTGATTCACTCCTACATCATTTTATCTGTTCTTACACCTGATCAGGGTCCTGCTACATCTGGCATAAAGCTAACATCACATTCCACCATAACAACATCATTCCAACAGTCAAACATGGTGTGGTGGTAGTGTGATGGTCTTGGGATCATTTGCTTTGCTATACCTTGATCATTTTCTTTTTGATCCTTTCCATGTCAAATCATGGAAAACTCCTTAAATTCCTTGTTACATACTAGAGCTTTGTTACTAAATATCTATAGTGACTTCAGCGCAAAATGGCTGAGCTATCCTTAGGTTACAGAAATCAGTGAGATGATATTCAGTAAATAATTCCTCTATACTTTGTTCATATATATTGGTCCATGGAGAAATTGCTTTGTTTACCGGAACATACTATACATTGTTTTTTAACCATAGTAGTTCAGTAGAAGTTATGATTCAGTACCCATAATATTGAAATAATTTTTGTAAGTTTAGTAACCTATGAATTAGCTTAGACAATTAGTGAAATGTTAATGAGGTATATGTATTAGTCATCAATCATTGATTTGTTGATATATAGATTTGTGATTTATCATATTTGTTGGTTAATATATAATGATTTGATGCTGTATCTATTAAATTCTATTAGATTTCTCCTTTGAGTGAATATGAATGCACAAAGCATTCTTTTCTAACATTGTAATTTTAACATTATGAAGCTATTTATATTCTTACCAGTACACTCTCTGAAAAAGGTGCTAAATGACGAAGTTGTATTGACTCCACACACTCTGCTGTACCACCAGGCTTTATATTTTAGGATTATCTTTACAATGATTAGCTTATGAAAATGTATGAATAATCATGTTTCTCCTGTGAAACCACAACAACAACAAAACAACAACAACAACAAAACAACAAAACAACAATAATAATAATTATAATAATAAGAAACACCGTTGAACCTTAAGACTGTTCTTGTACATTTGAGTAAACATTTACATTGTTTGTACCTTGATGAACAAAAATGTACCTGTGCAATATCTTTCTTTCTGACAGGGTAATTCAGTGTAATTCTGCCATTGCACCTCCTGCTGAACCACCAACTCCACCAGTGGGCACAACCGTTGTCTTATGAGCCTGCTTTTGTGTTATTAGCTTACTCTGCAGAAGAAAATGCACAAATTAGGCTGTGCTTAATGCAAATTACACACTATATGGACAAAAGTACAGGCAAACACCTCTTAATCATAGAATTCAAGTGTTTCATTCAGTCGCATTGCCAGAGGTGTTTAAAATCAAGCACCTAGCCATGCAGCCTGCCTTTACATACATTAGTGAAAGAATGGGTTGTTCTAAAGAGCTTTATGAATTTGAGCATGGTACTGTCACCTTTGCAACAAGTGAGTTCACGAAATATCTTCCCCCATAGACATTCCATGTTAAACTGTGAGTGGGATTATTAAAATGTAAAAGGGGGTTTAGGAACCACAGAAACTCAGCCATGAAGTGTCAGACCATGTAAAGTTAAAGAGGAGGTCGCTGAGTGCTGAGGAACATAGAGCACAAAAGTCAGCAACGCTCTGCTGACTCAATAACTGCCAATAAGAATAACTGAGGTCTAAACCTCTGGCATCAATATCAGCACAGAATCTTCATGGCAAGGGTTTCCATGGGCGAGCAGCTTCATGCAAGCCTTACATGCATGCAAGTGTAAAGCACACTGGACTCTGGAGCAGTGAAAATATATTCTGTTGCACCAATTCACAATTTGTTTCATCATAGTATAGTGGTTTCCTGAATCAGTTCCCTGATTAGTTCTAACATCATTCAGGACCATCAAATCTGTGCTTGTTTCCACGTAACTTTATTAAATAAGGGTGACACTTTTTATAGCTTTTCTCTCCTAATCTGATTGTCCTCTTATTGTCGTAGAGCTCCATGTGGAAACTCCTGAAGAAGTCACAGAGGGAGAAACAGCAAATCTGACATGTAAAACCACCTGCAGTCTGACTGACCCAACATTCATCTGGTACAAAAATGGATGTCCTTTAACCACAAAAACCATCAAGAACAACCAGCTCCACCTGCAGACAGTCAGCAGTGAGGATGCAGGCAGTTATAGCTGTGCTGTAAGAGGAAATCAACATCTCCACTCTGCTGCTCAGAACCTCATAGTCAGATGTGAGTTTTCACTGCATTTCTAAATGATTGGTATCTCAACGCACAGGAGAAATTGATAAATATCTCTCAGTTAACCTAAAGCATTAGTAATACCAATGATAACCAAAGCAATTTGTAACTGCAATTACCGAAAACTGTGATCTTTACAAAAATCATAACATGTATCTCTAGATCCTCCAAAGAGTGTCTCAGTGTCCATCAGTCCCTTTGGTGAAATAGTGGAGGGCAGTTCAGTGACTCTGACCTGCAGCAGTGATGCAAACCCACCTGTGAAGATCTACACCTGGTTTAAAGGATCAACATCAGTAGGAAAAGGAAAAATCTACAGCATTCCCAACATCAGATCTGAGGACAGTGGAGAATACACATGCCAGAGTTGGAATGAACATGGAGAGAGAAGATCCACTGCTGTGCAGATTAATGTTACATGTAAGTTAATGTTGAGGTATTGAGTTAACTTCAACTGAAACTCAGTAAACACTAAAATAAATTTCTTTTTAATTTTTTCTTCTGTTGTAGATCCTCCAAAGAGCGTCTCCGTGTCCATCAGTCCTTCTGGTGAAATAGTGGAGGGCAGTTCAGTGACTCTGACCTGCAGCAGTGATGGAAACCCACCTGTGAAGATCTACACCTGGTTTAAAGAAGGTGGAACCTCACCTGTAGGATCTGTACACAGTTACAGCATCAACAGCATCACTGCTGACCACACTGGACTGTACTACTGTGAAGCTCAGAATGAACATGGAGCTCTGAATGGAACTGTGATGGTCACTGTTAAGAGTAGGTGGTCAGTAATAAGAGAAATACTATATTTCACTGTCCACTTTTCAAATAATGACAGATGAAATTGTTATAATTGATCTTTTCTGTAGGTCAGAGTTTGTCTGCAGTCTGGATTGCAGTGGGAGGAGGAAGCATTGTCCTCATTATCATCTTAACCTGCATCTGCGCGTCAGTAAAATATAGCAAAACACTTTCTGCAATGCAACAAAATGATCTATTTGACTTAAAATGATTTTGACTAATTAGAATGTATCCATTGTTTTTTGCTGTTTGCATAGGATGAATAAAAGAGCTGCTAGAACTGATCACACCGAGACAAAACCAGTAAGGCTTCAACCCAAATGACCACAAAAAGCAATTCTGTCCACTAGTCACTGGCAGTTTTCATCGTTTCTTGTTTGAAAACCACATAAAAGAGCATTCAAATCTCTTTACATTAGACATATAAACTGTTCCCTATGAATGCTTCACTCTCAGGATGATGTTCTCTACACCACCGTTACACACAGCACATCTAGACCTGTACAGGCTGCTGCTGCTTCTGCTGACTCTGGAGCAGCAGGGGGACCCCACTATGACCATGTTAAATTCCACCACGCACTGCTGCCACTGGGTGAGTTTAACTGAGCTTTTATATTAAGCTTTCCAGAGAAACCTTGTTTAAGAAGAGAGAAAATTAAAGTTTTCTTTAAGCACCTTTATTGGATTTCCAGTGTTATATTAGCCCCAATCTAGCAATAGTGTGCAGTGTGCATTCCCCTCTCCAAACTTTCACTTGCTGGGTTCTTTAGACATTGGATCAAGATTGTTCAGTATAAGCTGTTAATGTATAATGGATTAAATATTAAAATATGCAGAAATATGTTTTAGCTGCAGCTGCTGTTTTGTCAGAAAAAGGTCTCTGGACTGTTTGACTAACTCAGTTCTCATCTCAGCATCATCTGCTGGATAAAAACTGTGTTTGTGTAGTTAAATAAATGTAGTGTAGTGGTGAACATGTTTTTTGGAGAAGTAAGTTTTTGTTTGGTCTTACCTATTTTAAACCTGCTTATTTTTTAGAAATTAAAGGTTAAAGTTTCACCTTCTTTGTTTTATAGGTCAACAATTCAGAATGTGGAAGATTCCTCAGTGATTTACAGCACAGTAAGAGAATATTAGATCTGCTGAAACCTGCTATACAGAGAGATAGAGAGAGAGAGGAGAGGAGGAGAGAGAGAGAGAGAGAGAGAGAGAGCGCTTTGGTATAAATGAACTTTAAGTGTTGACCTGTTCTTTGTTATTCCTGTGCATGAAACTGAAGTCTCAGTATTAAAGAGGATTAAAAGATTAAAGTTTATTATTTCATTGTTTTTATTTTCACTTCTAGTAAATATCATATTATTAGTTCGCTTAGATGTATTTGAAACAGAAATCTTAATTTTCCCCCAGTTATTTTTTTTTAGCATTTTTTTTCTTTATCTGTGTCTTAAACTTATACAGTAAGCTGTGTTTTATTTGATGATCTTTTTTATTGTCATTCTGTATTATGTATTTTTAACAGCCATATATTTCTCTGGGGATTTATTAAGTTTTATTTTTACTATTTTGAGATATGAACTCGGACTTACTATTTAAAGTCTGACTTCTTGGGATTTGAATGTTTGTTTGATTTCTGTGAATAAAGGCTGCTTTATTAATTAAACTTTTATTTATAGCAGTTCATTGATTTCCATTTTGTAAACACTGTCAGATTAATTTAATCATTTTACAATGTCTGAAATCCTTAGTAACTCTTGATATAAGTTCATGGTGTTACACTGAGACCAATGGGATACTAATTTGTGTAATATACACCAAAATGATGCCAACAGAGCACTAAATTGGACCTGCTAATGTGCTTTATGTATTTCCCAACACACTTAATGAGAGTAAAAATACAATGTAAATTTAATAAAATAATAAAATGTAAGTTTAACACACTATGTACTAACCCGAGATGAAGAAGGACACTAAAGGCCGGCAGGACAGTTACAGCAAGAATTGTGCTTTAGTTTTCACACAGAACACAAAACAAAAACCATAATTCTGTGTACGGGACACTTTTCAGTGGATTCTAACTAGATTTTTCAGATCTTTTCTCACACAACAACTTTTCAGCCTTTTTTTCAGCTGTTTCTGGTCATCCCTCCCTCTTCTTTCTTTCTCTTTCTTCTCTGCTCCTTTTTTAAGGTGTCCACTCTACTAAAGCCCATATAGCATCAGTGTTTCATTAAGGGCAGTGTGAGCAGCTGAGCTGAGACAGAAAGACGGTGCTCATTGTTCCACCTCCCCGTCACCGCCCACCTCCACACCTCTAAGATTTCTATTTACTTTTCTGTCATTACAAATCTCCACCTCTAGAGGGCAGCAACCAGTGAACCACTTCCTCCTAAATGTTGATTCATAGTAGATAATGATCTGAGGTCAGTTTCTCTGTTTTTGATCTGGTGGGTAAAGGTGGTCATTAGAGAGCAGCTCAGTGATTCTGTTTCAGGCTAAAGGATGTTCTACCAGATCTTTTATCAGAGCCCCGTTTCAGTTGCATCACTGGAACTGAAGTCTGAACAACTGTATTGAATAATGAATACGTTGAATACATATCCGTCTGTAGGTCATTACAGAGTGTTAGAGCTCCCCCTACAGGCCAATATGGAATACTTCCACTGCATGTTGTAGGTCAGTGGTTTTGGTCCAAGACCAACTACACTGCACAGTTTCATCTGTGCTCTACTTCCAAACAGATTCATGAGCATTTCATGAGTACCTCAGGAGCTGGACTAATTGCACTGATTTGTGTCAGATGGCTATTATTCAACTTCTGACCAATGACACAAATCAGTCAATTAGCTGCACTGTCAGTACAATCAAAACAGTTTTAAGATGTTTCACATGCAAAATGTGTGTTCAGTATTTTTGGCACAGACAGCTAATCAAATAAAATGTTCCATTCATTTAAAATTATGACATGGTCACAAATCCTGGTTCAGACTCTAATCTCAGCAAGTCTTGTCATGTTATGTCAAGTTGTGAAATTACATGCTGTAATAGATACAATTTTTATACTCTGAACCATGTAAATGCTCCCTCTTAGTTGTGGTCACATTGTTCCTTACACTGTAATAAGGTGACTGGAAAACAGTGTTATTCAAAACTCCTTCTCTAGATGGCAGTGTAGATCTAAGGTTTATGGGATGTAGCTGTGTAAAGGTGACAGTGCTGTCCAAGGTGCTGTTAAAAGATCCTGTTTTCCATCAGTTAATCAATTTGATCAAAATGATTTGTTTCATTCAGTAATAGTTCTTAGTGTCTGTGATAACCATGTAGTAACATATTAACAATACATGTAACAATAGTGTTACCACTGGTGATATATTCACTGTTACAGACTCATGTATTTACACATGTGTATCTACTTCAGTTGTATCCTCAACTATTATGTAAATAATTAATAATAATTATGTTGTATTATTCTACCCTAAAAGCTGGTCTGGATATAAATAAATGTCCAGTGGGTCCTCATTAAAAAAGAGAACACATGGAAATCATGTAGGTGAAATTTTATGGAGGAGCTTTTTCTTTTGAATTCATCGGCAACATAAATTTACACAGTGAAAATCCCCAATTTAACCAGCAGGCAGAACAGCGCCATCTTCATGTCAGTTTACAAACTGCAGACAGAGACAATCACACCAGTGATAATCAAACCCTGCTGTCACTTAAAGTGTCAGAACAGCTCAGACAGCAGGTGAAACAGCAACATCAGTGTAGCTGAAGTTTTGAACAGTTTTTTCTGACATTTTTCCAGGTTTGAAGAAGAAAATGTGTCCCGGTTACAGTGATTATTGGGCAGGTTTTGCTGCTGAATTCAACTCTTACATTTACTCGCTCTCTCACTATCTGAGGTCTAAAAGACTTAATTTCTGCTCACATAGTAATAGATGACATTTGGGATTCCCTCAAATTTCATGGCCAAGTCAGTGAAAGCTTGTTAAAAAACATACTGAAACGGGCAGTAGATCAGTCACTCTGATGATGTTGATTCTATCAGCTGGGTAACACTGTACTGAGATCAGCACTGATAAACACACCAGTGATCATTACTGCTTCATACAGTAGCAGGAGAAGAGGAGGAGCTGGATAAAGTCCTACATCATTACATGCATAATATCAATAAACTTTAACATTAGACATGTAAAACAGAAACATAATATTTTCACTGATAGTACAGAAACATCTCAGACACTCTTTCTGCAGCAAAGAACGTCACATACATCCTACAAGAGGAAACACAGTGCAACAGTTAAATGTGTTAATCACATGGTTATCAGCTCAGTGCTGTTTCTGTTCTCACTATTCATCATTTGGACATTGGAGATGAGCCTCGTTACAGAACGGTAACATTGTTTGTTTCTTTAATTCCGAGTATTGTTAGTAGTTTATCAAACATATTGTAGCTTAAAGTACACTGTACTCTGTTAAAAATCATTTTTATTTAACTTTGCTCTCATTATACATGTACAGGGTATAGTATAACGAAACATTTGGGCCACTTCTCTGGTGCATGAAAATTATGAAAGGACAAGTTCACTTGTACTAGAGGGACAACAAACACTATATATACACAATAAGGGCAATACAGGTAGAAGAAATGCAGAATAAAGACACAGAATTTGTGAATGGAGCACAGACAGTGTGTACAACAGATGTGCAAACTGTGCAAAATATGTGGAGCATTCTTAGAAGTAGATCCAGTTTGTTAAATACACAGTAAACTAAGTAATACATGTTTGTTAAATATACAGTAAACAAAGTAATAAAGTGTTTATCGCATATATATATACATAGAAACTTGTTGAAATTGGTGACTTTGTCTCCAATATGGTCTGATATCTCATCCACAATGGTAGCAGGTAGAACAGGAAGTGTCTGTGGTGTGTGGGGTCTGAGGAGATACTGCTGGCTTTCCTCAAATTTCTTTGATTGTGAATGTCCGGTATGGGTGGGAGGACAGCTACTGTGATGGGCAGTTTTCACCACCCTTTGTAGGGCCTTCCTTTCCACAGCAGTGGAGCTGCCATACCAGACTGTGATGCAGCTCTTTAGAATGCTCTCCACTGTGGACCTGTAGAAGTTGCAGAGGAGCTGATGTGGCATGTTGACTCTCCTCAGCCTCCTGATGAAATGATGGTGTTGTTTAGCTTTTCTGATGAGGTGTGATGTGTTGAGTGACAGGGTGAGACCCTCCATGGTCCCTTCAATGCTCAGAGCTGTGTGCACTTTGCTCTACTTCCTGAAATTAACAATCATCTAGTTGGTTTTTCTTGCATGGAAGGAAGAGACTGTTGTTGTTGCACCACTCTGTGAGAAGTTTCACCTCCTCTCTCTACTCCTCCATGTTCTTATTAATGAGGTCCACTACTGTTGTATCATCAGCTGGTTGGCACTTGTTTTAGAACCCATCCTGGGATGCCATTGGGTCTGGTCGCTTTGCATGTGTGCACTCTTAACAGAGCTCTCCTCACCTCATCTGTAGACAGTGTGAGTACCTTCTCTTCTACAGAATGATCGGAGGCTTCACTGGTCAGCTAAGCTCAGTTCATTTTCAAGCAAGAAGATAGAAAAGGAGGTGGGCTCAGTTTGGAGGGAGGCATCTGTGGCTGATGAGCAGCTAAATTTGCTCTTATAGTCATTCACTGCCTGTATTTCCTGACACATGCAGAGAGTTGTTGACAAAGTCAGCTTACATATTTGTGCTATATGCATTCTTGGCAACCCTGATGGCAGCTTTCAGATTTTGTCTGGCTGCTCTCAGATCTTTCATGTTACCATATCTGAGGGCTGCATCATATGCATTTAACAAAAGAGTGGACTTCCCTGTTTATCTAGGGTTTTTGGTTTGTCAGAGTGCAAATGCTCTTTGTTTGGACTAAATCTTCCACACATTTCCTGATGAATACAAAGAAACATGTGACATACTCATTCACATCTTCCTGAGAGCCTGTGGTGGCGGATGTACTTAAAACCTGTTTCAGGCAATGCTGGTATGTTATAACACTGTGATACTTTCAATTCTCTTGGTACATAAAACAGGCAGCATCATTTAGCCCTTTTAGCAGAATTGCAGAGTCTGGCATGCTGCAGTGGAGCCAGGTTTCAAAAAACATGAAAATGTAGTTATTTTCCAGGAAGCAAACATTTGCCAGTAGTAGGCTGGGCCCTCTGGTCAGCTTGATTCGAGGAAAAACTATGACTGACTCCAGGCATTCAGCTTGAACATTGAGTAGTGCAGTGCAGTCCAGTTGTAGGTTAAGTGTTTAAACTTTGCATTAATTGCACTAACAAAGCACATTTCCTGCTGTAGCAAAGACGATCACATGCATCCTGTGAGATGAAACACCATTTTAACCAGCCTGATTTTTTTTATTAAGTGCAGCAGCTTAAATGTGTTAACCACATTAGTTTAACATCTCAGTGCTGCCTCTGTTCTCTTTATCATTTGTACAGTAACAATGAGCCTTGTTACAGAACAGTAAGATGTTTTCTTTAGTTTTGAAAATTTTAGCTCTTTATGAGAAAGAATATAGCACAGGCTAGGCATTTATGAGTTTAGTATTTGGGCATGTGTACTGAAATTTCTGAAAATTGTTTCAACCGACAATGTTTCAGAAAATCTCAACACATATTAAAGAACTACAGTTTAACTTATTTTTTCTAAATTAAGTTATATTAGTGCATGAGGAAATAAATAGGAAGCTTTAATCCTTCACTGTGAGGGGAGAATAACTCCAAATGAAGACAGTGATCCATGTTTTCCAATATAGGCTTTGTCCTGGTCTTAAATTCTCAGAGATGTCTAAGCAACACCTATTGCTAAACCAGTCATGTTAATTATATAGTAAGTTTTTGTTCTTTGCAGTCAGGTTACCATAAGACATAGTAACTGATAAACAATTATTGATTAGTTACAACACAGACATTGTTGTGTCGGCATTAAAAGCATTTCATTTCTAAAGGAAGTTGGATGAAGATCTGGAAACATTTCATCTAATAATGTCTTTAACTAAAAATACCTTCCAGGCTGCTGTGATGAGGTCATTGAGAATGGCTCCTCCTCTTCCTCTGATCTTTCTACTCATGATCGTTGGTGAGTCAGTGTTTGTTGGTTTGTGGTTTCTCTCAGAATCAGCTCAGTGTTGTAGAGAAGCTGCTGGAGTTAGAGAGGAGAGAAGTGAAGCTGTAAGCTACAGTAACTCTGACTGTCTTATGGGCTCCAGACTCTGTAATCAGCTCTTTCATGCATCATATGTTTCAGGAGCTTTTGGAGCAGAGTGGAGTGTGAAGTACAACCAACAGGAAATATGTGCTTTAAAAGGATCCACAGTTTTTATGAACGGAACTTATACTCATCCAGAGCGTCTTACAGTGACAGAGACTTTTTGGGACATAGATCTAGTTCAGGGTGTGGAGCCGACTGATTTGTCTGAAGACCCAGATTATTCAGGCAGAGTTGAGTGTTTAACTGATGAACAGAAACACTTCTCCCTCAAACTGAGTGATGTAATGAAGAAGGATGAACATCAGTACTGTTTCAGAATCATAACAAATGAAGAAAAAGAAAAATGGGCAGCTACACCTGGAGTTCAGCTCAGAGTTACAGGTGAGTTAATCATCCCATTGTCCAGCTATAAGACACAGCTCTGGTTTCAGAGTAATGTTTCTTATTCATGACTGCTCTGAATATTCATGTTGTTTTATCATCACTGATTTTATTAATCTGCTCTAATGATGTTCAGCTTCTGTTCTGATTCACTCCTACAACATTTTCTCTGTTCTTACACCTGATTCAGTTTATCTGCTTATTTTCCTTTCAACCACATCCATGTCAAATCATGGAAAGCATTAATTTGTTACATATATAAACACTCACAAAATGTTATGATCCAACTCATGTCTGGTAGAAGTGTGCAGAAATCTGGGTGTAATATTTAAAAGGCCTGATTTGGATTACTGTTTATAACATCAATACAATATATTTTTTACATATACAATGATATAAACAAATCCTTCATCTACAGTGGTGCTTGAAACTTTTTATATTTCTGCATAAATTTGAACTAAAAGTGCCTCAGACCTTCACACAAGTCCTAAAAGCAGAAAAAGAGAATCAAATTAAACAAATGAGACAAACATATTATACTTGGTCATTTACTTATTGAGGAAAATGATTCAATACTACAGATCTGTGAGAGAGAGAAGTCTGTCATCCTTTGCTTTCAGTATCTGGTGTGACACCCTTGTGCAGCAATAACTGCAGTTAAACATTTCCGGTAACTGTTGATTAGTCCTGCAAATCAGATTGGTGGAATTTTAGCCATCTGTGCAAAACAGCTTCAACTGTGTTATGTAGGTGGGTTTCCTCCCACGAACTAATTCTTCAGGTCCTCCCCCATCATTTCTATAGGATTAAGGTCAGGAATTTAACTTGGTCATTCCAAAACATTATTTTTATTCTGCTTTAAACATTCTTTGGTAGAGTTTCAGCTCACAAACAGATGTCCTGATATTTTCCTTTAGAATTTGCTGGTACAATTCAGAGTTCGTTGTTCCAGTAATGATGGAAAGCTGTCCTGGCCCAAATGCAGCAAGATAGGATAAGGTTGTTATGCTGAAATGCAGTGTTTTCCTTTCTCCAAACAATAAATGCTTCTCAATTTTAGTCTCATTCATCTACAAAACATTGTTCCAGTAGCCTTCTGACTTGTGCATATGATCTTTAGCAAACTGCAGATGGGAAGAAATGTTCTTTTTGGAGAGCAGTGACTTTCTCCTTGCAACCCTGCCATGCACACCACTGTTGCTCAGTGTTCTTTTGATGGTGGACTCATAAACATTAACATTAGCCTCTATGAGACAAGTCTTTAGCTGCTTAGAAGTCACCCTGGGTTCCTTTGTGACCTTGTAGACTATGACATGCCATGCACTCCTGGGGAGCGTAACAGTGACCTTGAACTCCCTCCATTTGTACATAATCTGTCTGACTGTGGATTGATGGAGACTCTTTAGAGATGGTTTTGAAACTTTTTCCAGACTGATGACCATCAGCAACTCTTCTTCTGAGGTCCTCAGAAATCTATTTGTGCCATGATATGCTTCCACAAATGTGTTTTGAGGATCAGACTGTGATAGATCTCTGTTCTTTAAATAAAACAGGGTGGTCACTCACATCTGATAGCCATTCCATTGATTGAAAACACCTGACTTTAATTTTACTTTCAAATTATCTGTTAATCCTAAAGATTCACACACTTTTGCCACTCACAGATCTGTAATATTAGATTTTTGTCCTCAAAAATTAAATAATCAAGTCTGATATTTTTGAAGATTTCGGTCAAACTTATGCAGAAATATAGAAAAGGGTTCACAAATTGTCAAGCACCACTATACTACAGTAGAAGCTCTTATATTACACTGTTGTCACTCAGTGTTTTATAAAACATAATCACACTCCAAAATCAAATCACTTTTCCATCTGAAAAATGGTTATATTTTGTTGATTTCACATTATATTTGTTTCAACTGTTGTGAACTTAAGACTATCAGTATATTCAATCTTTGACCAGTAGGGGGAACAGTGGACCTGAGGCTCAAACCTAAATTCAGCTATGATCCATGATCTGCTGAAGATTTTGTTTTATTGGCTCGCTATCAAAACATCTACAGAAATTTGGGCACATGTTATGAAGATTGCATATTTATGAGGCAAATTGGTGGTGTTGCCTGTTGCAAATGATATCTAAATAAGGTACTCACTTGTTTACTTGCACTGAAGCTGATTTATCAATTGCACCCAAATCACTATTTTTTTTTCATCTGCCTACAACAGTTTCCTGAATGAGAAGTACAGAGGATCATACATCATTCAGGACTAATAAATCTGCCCTTGTTTATACACTCATTTCTAACTATGAAAAATAAAGTCCACTGTCTTTACAGCTTTTCTCTTCTAATCTGATGGTCCTCTTATTGTCTTAGAGCTCCATGTAGAAACTCCTGAAGAAGTGACAGAGGGAGAAACAGCAGATCTGACATGTAAAACCACCTGCAATCTGACTGACCCAACATTCATCTGGTACAAAAATGGACGTCCTTTAACCACAAAGACCATCAAGAACAACCAGCTCCACCTGCAGACAGTCAGCAGTGAGGATGCAGGCAGTTATAGCTGTGCTGTAAGAGGACATCAACTTAACTCTACTGCTCACAACCTCAGAGTCAGATGTAAGTCATGCCATTTTTTTCCCAAAGCAAACCAAAGTAGAACTTATCAAATGTATCCGAGCTTTTTTGGGGCTTGGTTAACTGTTTGTTGTCTTATTTGATTGGAGCATTTGTAGAACCTAAGCATAATATTCAACTTTGTAAATAATGTTTCAGATTTATGCAAACCTGTATAACAAACAAATTAACTGATTATTTAATTATGTTTAGATCCCCCAAAGAATGTCTCAGTGTCCATCAGTCCCTCTGGTGAAATAGTGGAGGGCAGTTCAGTGACTCTGACCTGCAGCAGTGATGCAAACCCACCTGTGAAGAACTACACCTGGTTTAAGGGATCAACATCAGTAGAAGAAGGAAAATCCCACAACATTCCCAAAATCAGATCTGAGGACAGTGGAGAATACACATGCCAGAGTCGTAATGAACATGGAGAGAGAAACTCCAACGCTGTGCAGATTAATGTTACATGTAAGTTAATGTTTAAGCATTAACCCCTTAAAATCTTTATTACTCAGACTTATTAAAGCAATAAGCCACGAGAGGCCATGCATTTTCCTGCAATTTTATCATGGGTAAAGGTGTTCTGAGGCACAACGTGAAGTGGAGTGCCTAAAACTCCCTTCCATGGGATAAAATGTTGTAGAACGGTGACCAACATAAAGTGATAAAATACACAGTTTAGGTAGTTCCTTTAGAGTATGATATTGTTTCCAAGCAAACATAGACTGCTGAATAAGGAGAACGTCGGTCACCCATCACTGTTTATTGCAGTCATTTCATCATTTTTTATTATTATTTTTTCTTTTTTTTACTTTTTTATATAACAATGAACATATGATCACAGCACAGTTTAGTAGAAAAACGTTCACTTTGTAAGTACATTTTGGTCTTGAAATTAGCACCCCGAGTCTTATTTAGCACCAATCCAGCAGCAGCCGTCTTCTTGTGCTGGGGCTGAATCTCAAATGGCTCCCTACATAGTGCACGATGTAAGGATTTAAATACTGGATTCCTCGCCCCAGTGGTGCAAATAATTGCTAAGAAATAGTCATTTGGGACTCAGCCACATCCATACTCAATAAATGATGCACTATTTGGCTGTAGAGGCTTGAAGCACACTATTTAGGAAATACAGAGCCATTTGGGATTCAGCCTGGGTTTGACACTACTTCTGACTGAAACACAAACATTTGCAGTGTGCAATCCATTCTAGTGATATCTATGTTCATACTGCTATTTTACAGTTCATTATACAGAAAGTACTTTAATCTAAGCCTGTGATAGTAATGATGGAGATGTTTAGGGTGTTGTCTATCTTTTTTCTTTTAGCCTGTTAGCTAGCTGACCAGCCTAAATCTAGTTAGAAACTTAAGTTGTGAGCACCTCAGTTTAAACAAACAATGGATTCCTAGTTCATTAGTATATTTGCTGCTCTATGCAAGCAGCATTAGAGTCAGAGCTTAGACCATTAGCAACATTAGAGTTTTTTCCAGGCCTTAGTAATATACAATATGTATAGTGATATACAATTCATTGCTGTGAGGCAGACATAGGTGTGCGTATATCATGGGTTTTACAACGGCTCCAAATACAGCTCAGCAAATCAGATTTTAGGACCAGAGCTATCCGTTTTGTAATATACAGTAAATACACAGCCAATCTGGTTGAGCTACTCTCATGTAACAGAAGTGTGTAATAAAACTTTGGGCCTGGTGGTGGACCCTGGCCATTTAAGAGGTAAACTTGAATGTAGCTGAAACTTAGTGAACATTAAGATCTTATATCTTTTAAAATTTTAATCTGTTGTAGATCCTCCAAAGAGTGTCTCAGTGTCCATCAGTCCCTCTGGTGAAATAGTGGAGGGCAGTTCAGTGACTCTGACCTGCAGCAGTGATGCAAACCCACCTGTGAAGAACTACACCTGGTTTAAGGGATCAACATCAGTAGGCAAAGAAAAAAATTACAGCATTCCCAACATCAGATCTGAGGACAGTGGAGAATACACATGCCAGAGTCGGAATGATAATGGACAGAGGAACTCCACTGCTGTGCAGATTAATGTTACATGTAAGTCAATGTTTAAGCATTAACCCCTTAAAATCTTTATTATTCAGGCTTATTAAAGCAATAAGCCACGAGAGGCCAGGCATGTTACTGCAAGTTTATCATGGCTAAAGGTGTTCTTAGGCACAATGTGGAGTGCCTAAAACTCCCTTCCATGTGATTAAAATGTAATAGAATTGTGGCCAACATAAAGTGATAAAATACACAGTTTTTTTCAGAAAATAACTTAAGGAAAATTTAGTTCCTTTAGAGTACGATATTGTTTCCAAGCAAACATAGACTGCTGAATAAGGAGAACGTCGGTCACCCATCACTATTTTTTGCAGTCATTTCATCATGTTTTATTTTTTTTTTACTTTTTTATATAACAATGAACATAAGATAACAGCACAGTTTAGTAGAAAAACTTGCACTTTATAAGTACATTTGTCACCAAATTAGCACCCCGAGTCTTATTTAGCACCAATCCAGCGGATTAGGGATCAACATCAGTAGGAAAAGGAAAAACCTACAGCATTCCCAACATCAGATCTTAGTAAACACTAAAATATTATTTCTTTTAATTTTTTTTCTTTTGTTGAAGATCATCCAAAGAGTGTATCAGTTTCCATCAGTCCCTCCGCTGCTTTTAGATTACCTGGGGCTTTAATTCATTCTGAATAAATTTATAATTACAAATTTTGCATTAATATGTAAGATTAAAATGGATTAAATATTTAAATGTATATTCAAAGGTTCTTCATTTACAGCTAAGGGCATATTTTCTACTGATGTGTTGATAATCATCTCAATAAAACATTAAATGAAAGCTTCTTAGGCAAATCTAATGAAATTCAATGTTTACTTAAATGGTAACCTTTACTTCACAGTAAAGAGTCAGTTTATCTCACTCTTCACTTAAGGTCACAGCACAGTGTTATGAGGTGTAATACACAAAGAAAAGTGCTCTGGAAATGCTTATTTTTTATTATTTATGATTTTTAAAGAACATCCAGTTATTTAGCTAGTTATTACATTCAGAAGTTTGTTTACAGCTATTTTCTTGATAAGGTATGATAAGATCACAATAATAGAAACATAGAATGATGTGCACAAGATTTTGATGGATTATTCACTTAACAAAGGCTCATGTCAAAAAACACAAAACCATAAGCAGAGTCAAAAACAGTTCAAAGTACTAATAAAACCATGACAGATTTAACAACCTAACAGAAATACCAAAGAGAATTCACAAGGGCAAAGTGCAAGAGTTCAGATGTAAATCCAAGTCAACCATAAATCCAGTTAATGAGGGGATACAAGGCTCAGCACACAGACACACTGGCAGTACTCTGCAGAGAGCATATGATGGTGTGGGTCATGATAAAGTGAGGGAGATGAGCTGCAGGTGAATGAGATCAAGGCATTACTAGGAAACAGTTCGGAACTCAGGTGAGGCTGACCTCTAGTGTCAAGAGTGGATATTACAGCTGACATACACAAACAAAGGTTCTGTAGAAAATGTTTATTTCATGCTAGGTATTGTTTAACATCAGCAGAGCTGAACTCAGCACTGTGACCAGTTTAACAGTGTTAGAAAAAACATTTCGATTTACAATGAAATTTCAGAGGCAGAACTTTAGGCTCTGTTTTGTTTTTTAGGCTTCATTAAGTGCTTTATCTTAGACTTTTGCTTGTCTGTTGTAGATCCTCCAAAGAATGTCTCTGTGTCCATCAGTCCCTCTGGTGAAATAGTGGAGGGCAGTTCAGTGACTCTGACCTGCAGCAGTGATGCAAACCCACCTGTGAAGAACTACACCTGGTTTAAGGGATCAACATCAGTAGGCAAAGAAAAAAATTACAGCATTCCCAACATCAGATCTGAGGACAGTGGAGAATACACATGCCAGAGTCGGAATGATAATGGAGAGAGAAACTCCACTGCTGTGTATTTAAATGTTTTCTGTATGTTATTGATGATTTATTAGTCTGTGTTTTATTTTTAGGCTCCATTTAGTGCTTTCTGATAGATTTATTTTCCTTTTTGCTTGTCTGTTGTAGATCCTCCAAAGAGTGTCTCAGTCTTCATCAGTCCCTCTGGTGAAATAGTGGAGGGCAGCTCAGTGAATCTGACCTGCAGCAGTGATGCAAACCCACCTGTGAAGAACTACACCTGGTTTAAGGGATCAACATCAGTAGGCAAAGAAAAAAATTACAGCATTCCCAACATCAGATCTGAGGACAGTGGAGAATACACATGCCAGAGTCGGAATGATAATGGACAGAGAAACTCCACTGCTGTACAGATTAATGTTACATGTAAGTTAATGTTTAAGTATTAACCCCTTAAAATCTTTATTATTCAGGCTTATTAAAGCAATAAGCCACGAGAGGCCAGGCATGTTACTGCAATTTTATCATGGGTAAAGGTGTTCTTAGGCACAATGTGGAGTGCCTAAAACTCCCTTCCATGTGATTAAAATGTAATAGAATGGTGGCCAACATAACATGATCAAATACACAGTTTTTTTCAGAAAATAACTTAAGGAAAATGTAGTTCCTTTAGAGTACGATATTGTTTCCAAGCTAACATGGACCACTGAATAAGGAGAACATCGGTCACCCATCACTGTTTATTGCAGTCATTTCATCAATTTTTATTTTTTTTTTACTTTTTATATAACAATGAACATATTATCATATGATAACAGGACAGTTTAGTAGAAAAACTTGCACTTTATCGGTACTTTTTGTCACCAAATTAGCACCCCGATTCTTATTTAGCACCAATCCAGCGGATTAGGGATCAACATCAGTGGGAAAAGGAAAAACCTACAGCATTCCCAACATCAGAGCTTAGTAAACACTAAAATATTATTTCTTTTCATTGTTTTTCTTTTGTTGAAGATCCTCCAAAGAGTGTATCAGTTTCCATCACTCGCTCCACAGCCTTTAGATTACCTGGGGCTTTAATTCATTCTGAATAAATTTATAATTACAAATTTTGCATTAATTTGTAAGATTAAAATGGATTAAATATTTAAATGTATATTCAAAGGTTCTTCATTTATAGCTAAGGGCATATTTTCTACTGATGTGTTGATAATCATCTCAATAAAACATTAAATGAAAGCTTCTTAGGCAAATCTAATGAAATTCAATGTTTACTTAAATGGTAACCTTTACTTCACAATAAAGAGTCAGTTTATCTCACTCTTCACTTAAGGGCACAGCACAGTGTTATGAGGTATAATACACAAAGAAAAGTGCTCTGGAAACACTTATTTTTTATTATTTAGGATTTTTAAATGAACATCCAGTTATTTAGCTAGTTATTATATTCAGAAGTTTGTTTGCAGCTAGGTTCTTGATAAGGTATGATAAGATCACAATAATAGAAACATAGAATGATGTGCACAAGATTTTGATGGATTATTCACTTAACAAAGGCCTCCAAATGTCAAAAATCACAAAACCAAAATAAGCAGAGTCAAAAACAGTTCAAAGTACTAATAAAACCATGATAGATTTAACAACCTAACAGAAATACCAAAGAGAATTCAAAAGGGCAAAGTGCAAGAGTTCAGATGTAAATCCAAGTCAACCATAAATCCAGTTAATGAGGAGATACAAGGCTCAGCACACAGACACACTGGCAGTACTCTGCAGAGAGCATATGATGGTGTGGGCCTGATAAAGTGAGGGAGATGAGCTGTAGGTGAATGAGATCAAGGCATTACTAGGAAACAGTTCGGAACTCAGGTGAGGCTGACCTCTAGTGTCAAGAGTGGATATTACAGCTGACATACACAAACAAAGGTTCAGTAGAAAATGTTTTTTTTATGCTAGGTATTGTTTAACATCAGCAGAGCTGAACTCAGCACTGTGACCAGTTTAACAGTGTTAGAAAAAACATTTCGATTTACAATGAAATTTCAGAGGCAGAACTTTAGGCTCTGTTTTGTTTTTTAGGCTTCATTAAGTGCTTTCTCTTAGACTTTTGCTTGTCTGTTGTAGATCCTCCAAAGAATGTCTCAGTGTCCATCAGTCCCTCTGGTGAAATAGTGGAGGGCAGTTCAGTGAACCTGACCTGCAGCAGTGATGCAAACCCACCTGTGAAGAACTACACCTGGTTTAAGGGATCAACATCAGTAGGCAAAGAAAAAAATTACAGCATTCCCAACATCAGATCTGAGGACAGTGGAGAATACACATGCCAGAGTCGGAATGATCATGGAGAGAGAAGATCCACTGCTGTGCAGATTAATGTTACATGTGAGTTGATGTTAAAGTATTAACAAGCTTAGCAGAAACTTAGTAAACACTAAAATATTATTTCTTTTCATTGTTTTTCTTTTGTTGAAGATCATCCAAAGAGTGTATCAGTTTCCATCACTCGCTCCAAAGCCTTTAGATTACCTGGGGCTTTAATTAATTCTTAATAAATTCATAATTACAAATTTTGCATTAATATGTAAGATTAAAATGGATTAAATATTTAAATATGTATATTCGAAGGTTCTTCATTTACAGAAGTACCAAAGAGAATTCAAAAGGGCAAAGTGCAAGAGTTCAGATGTAAATACAAGTAAACCATAAATCCAGTTAATGAGGGGATACAAGGCTCAGCACACAGACACACTGGCAGTACTCTGCAGAGAGCATAAATATTTAAATGTATATTTGAAGGTTCTTCATTTACAGCTAAGGGCTAATTTTCTAATGATATCTTGATAATCATCTCAATAAAACACTATTGTGCTGTCAACTGGTGTCAACCAGAGGAGGATGGGTGCCCCTTTTGAGTCTGGTTCCTCTTGAGGTTTCTTCCTCCTTTTAAGGGAGTTTTTCCTTGCCACTTTCGCCAAGGCTTGCTCACTGGGGGCGTGGACCCGGATTCTCTGTAAAGCTGCTATGTGACAACATCTGTTGTAAAAGGCGCTATATAAATAAATTTGACTTGACTTGACTAAACAAATGCTTGTTAAGCAAATCTAATGAAATACAGTGTTTACTTAAACGGTAACCTTTACTTCACAATAAAGAGTCGATTTATCTCAGTGCTCTGTTAAGCGCAGAGCACAGTGTTATGAGGCATAATACACAAAGACAAGTGCTCTGGAATGCTTTTTTTTAATTAATTATTATTATTATTATTATTATTATTATTAACATCTAGTAATTTAACCAGTTATTATATTGAGAAGTTTGCTTACAGCTATTTTCTTGATAAAGTATGATAAGAGCACAATAATAGAGAGCTAGAATGATGTGCACAAAATTTTGATGGATTATTCACTTAACAATCTCCAAATGTCAAAACACACAAAACCATGAGCAGAGTCAAAACGTTCAAAGTACTAATAAAACCATGAAAGCTTTCAAAACAGAAATACCAAAGAGAATTCAAAAGGGCGAAGTCTTTCTCTTAGACTTTTTTTTTTTTTTGCTTGTCTGTTGTAGATCCTCCAAAGAACATCTCAGTGTCCATCAGTCCCTCTGGTGATATAGTGGAGGGCAGTTCAGTGACTCTGACCTGCAGCAGTGATGCAAACCCACCTGTGAAGATCTACACCTGGTTTAAGGGATCAACATCAGTAGGAGAAGGAAAAACCTACAGCATTCCCAACATCAGATCTGAGGACAGTGGAGAATACACATGCCAGGGTCGGAATGAACATGGAGAGAGAAACTCCACTGCTGTGCAGATTAATGTTGCATGTGAGTTAAAGTATTAAGAAACTTAGTATACATTAAGATCTTATATCTTTTAAATTTTTTATCTGTTGTAGATTCTCCAAAGAATGTCTCAGTGTCCATCAGTCCTTCTGGTGAAATAGTGGAGGGCAGTTCAGTGAATCTGACCTGCAGCAGTGATGCAAACCCACCTGTGAAGATCTACACCTGGTTTAAAGAAGGTGGAACCTCACCTGTAGGCTCTGGACAGAATTACAGCATCATCAACATCACTGCTGACCACACTGGACTGTACTACTGTGAAGCTCAGAATGACCTTGCAGCTCTGAATGGAACTGTGATGGTCACTGTTAAGAGTAGGTGGTGTTTTTTAGTGTCCTCTTTTAAAACAATGTCAGACTAAAGTGATGGTGAAAATGATCTTCTCTGCAGGTCAGAGTTTGTCTGTAGTTTGGATTGCAGTGGGAGGAGGAAGCTTTCTCCTTATTACTGCCTTAATCTGCATCTGCAGGTCAGTAAATAATAAAAAAAAAATCCCACAGTATGAATAAACAACTTCTTTGCATATGTAGCAATGTATTAACAGATAACAATGATTTTGCCCTTAGAGTAATTAGAACACATTCATTGTTTTGTCCTGTTTTCACAGAATGAAGAAAAGAGCAGCTGGAACTAATCACAGTGAGCCAAAACAGGTACATAAATATTCATTACATTTAGCAGACACTCTTATCCAGACTACCTTACAAAGGCATTTTTATACACTTAGAGAATGTATCCTAGCAAGTACAATAGAGTCCAAATGACTCTTGAGCTCAGACATTGCCAGTAACAATAGCCAGTGCTGATACCTAGAAAGAAAACTACAGAATTAAGACACAGCTTTAGTGTAGTACAATAAAATACAGGAAACTTAGCCACAATCCAAATGACCACAATTCATGTCCACTAGTAGGTGACAGTTTTACTTGCAGGCTGTATTTGTTTATGATTTGAGAACCACAGAAAAGAACATATTCAAAAGAGTATGTGTCAAATAGGAGACTTTTCTGTCAGATTTTCAGAACATTAGACATTTAAACTGTTCTCCATGAACTCTTCACTCTCAGGATGATGTCCTCTACACCACCATCACACACAGCACATCCAGACCTGTACAGGCTGTTGCTTCTGCTGACTCTGGAGCTGATGATGGTCTGTATGCTACAGTCAGTATTCAGAATGATGAAGTGACCAGCACTGACCAGCAGGGGGAGCCGCAATATGCCAGTGTTACATTCCACCACCACACTGCTGCCACTGGGTGAGTTTCACTGAGCAGTTATATAAAGCTGCCCAGACAAACTTTGTTTAAGAAGAGAGAAAAGGCTTAGAAACTCATTCTGTTTCTGTTATCACCTTCATTGGATTTCCAATGTTACATTAGCACCAGGCTACTACTAGTGTGCAGTGTGCATTCCATTTCCCAAACATTCACTCACTACGTTGTTCAACCCTAGAGTAGGAACACTCAGAACTGTTTGATAAAATCTATCTGAGTGTAATAAGCAACATCAGTATAACTAAAGAGGAGTTAAGAGATTGCTGGTGGAATTCATTTAGACATTCACATATTATCCATATGGTAAAATCTAGACATGCATATCGTGTGCCCACATGATAACACTAACAGACTTAGACAGCACTCATGGCTTTAGATCATCTGGGGCTTTAATTCATTGTTAATGAATTTATAATAACAAGTTTTGCATTAATATGTAAGATTAAAATGGATTCAGTATTTAAATGTATATTCTAAAATTCTTCATTTACAGCTAAGGGCTTATTTTCTACTAATGTTTTGGTAATCATCTCAATAAAACACTAAACAAATGCTTGTTTAGCAAATCTAATGAATGTTTACTTAAACGGTAACCTTCACAATAAAGGGCCAGTTTATCTCAGTGCTCAGTTAAGGGCAGAGCACAGTGTTATGAGGCATAATACACAAAGAAAAGTGCTCTGGAAATGCCTATTTTTAAAATGTATTTATTATTATTGTAATTATTTTTAATGAACACTCAGTTATTTAGCCAGTTATTCTATTCAGAAGTTTGTTTACAGCTATGTTCTTGATAAGGTATGATAAGAACACAATAATAGAGAGCTAGAATGATGTGCACAAGACTTTGAGGGATTATTCACTTAACAAAGGCTCTCCAAATGTCACAAAACACAAAACCATAAGCAGAGTCAAAAAACAGTTCAAAATGCTAATAAAACCATGAAAGCTTTCAACAGAAATACCAAAGAGACTTCAAAAGGGCAAAGTCAGATGTAAATCCAAGTCAACCATAAATCCAGTAAATGAGGGAATACATGGCTCAGCACACAGACACACTGGCAGTACTCTGCAGAGAGCATATGATGGTGTGGGTCTTATAAAGTGAGGTAGATGAGCTGTAGGTGAATGAGATCAAGGCATTACTAGGAAACAGAACTCAGGTGAGGCTGACCTCTGGTGTGAAGGGCGGATATTATACCTGACATACACAAATAAAGGTGCTGTAGAAAATGTTTATTTCATGCTAGTTATAGTTTAATATTAGCAGAGCTGAATTCAGCACTGTGACCAGTTTAACAGTGTTAGAAAAAGCATTTAGATTTTCAGTGAAATTTCAGAGGCAGATCTTTGTTTCAGGTGCAGCTGCTGTTTTGTCAGAAAAAAGGTCTCTGGACTGTTTGAATAATTCAGTTCTCATCTCAGCATCATCTGCTGGATAAACACTGTGTTTGTGTTGTTAAATAAATGTAGTGTAGTGGAGAACATGTTTATTATAGATGTGAAAGAGTGAAGTTGTGGTTTGTTCTGATAAACTAATTTTGAACTTGTTTTTTATAGGTTTTAAAATTTAAAGTAAAGTTTTAAAGTTTGTTTTTTTTTAAAGTTTAATTTTGTAGGTCACCAACTCAGAATGTCGAAGATCTCTCAGTGATTTACAGCACAGTAAGAAAAGATTAGATCTGCTGAGAACTGCTATACAGAGAGAGAGGACTCCATGAAGAGTTGAGCTGTTCTTTGTGTGCATGAAACTGAACTGTTAGTAGTGAAGAGGATTAAAGCTTTACAGTTTAACATTTAATTGTTTTCACATTTTTTTCACTTTTTTGACACATTTTTTGGATTAGATATATTGGAAACTCATATCTTTATTTGTCTCCATTTATCTTTTTGTTAGCATTTTTAAAACTTTATCTGTGTCTTTTTTTATCTGTGTCATTGCAGTAAACAAAGTTTTATTTAGTAATCTTTTTATTGTTGTTTTTTACTTTCTTGACAGAAATATATTTCTCTGGGGATTTATTATATTTTATTTTGACTATTTTAGAGATATGAGCTCAGACTTTGTGTTATTCAAAGTCCAAATTTATGGGAATTTGGTATGATTATTTGATTTCTCTGAATAAAGACTTCTTTATTAATTAAACTCTCACGTGTAGCAGTTCATAGATTTCCATTTTGTGAACACTATCATGTTAATTTCATCAGTTTACAAAGACTGAATTCATTAGTAACTCGACAGCAGTCCCTGGTGTTACACTGAGATTAATGGGATACCAAGTTGTGTAATATACATTTAAATTATCCCAACAGAGCACAGTGTGTGAGCTGCAAATGTGCTGTATGCAATGTTTTTAATAAGAGTAAAAACATATAATGTAAAATATCAGTCTAACACACTATGTACTAACCCAGACGGAAGGACTCTAGAGGCCTAAAACCATAAATCAGAGTACCAGACACTTTTCAATGAGTTCTAACTAGATTTTTCAGTTCTTTTCTTACACACCTTTTCAGCCTTTTTTTAGCTGCTGCTGGTCATCCTTCCCTCTTCTTTTCTTCTCTTTCCTCTCCCTCCTTTTAAACGGTGCCCACTCTGCCAAAGCCCAACCAGTGTCAGTGTCTTATTAATGGCAGTCTGAGCACCTGAGCTGAGAGAGAAAGATGGAGCTCACTGCTCCGCCTCCCCATCACCGCCCACTTCCCATCTTGGTCACTTCCTCATGTGGCAGAAACCCACGGCTAACCCGCTGTCTCTTTCATTTGGATTAGTGACCAGCCAAACACTTCCTCCTAAATGTTGATCCTGAGTAGAAGATGATCTGAGGTCAGTTCCTCTGTTTCTGATCTAGTGGGTAAAGGTGGTCATTAGAGAGCAGCTCAGTGATTCTGGTTCAAGCTAAACAATGTTCTACCAGATCTTTTATCAGAGCCTCATTTCAGTCAGCAGTTCTGCAAGATGCATCACTGGAACTGAAGTCTGGACAAACTTATTGAATAATGAGAGTTTAAACTGCAGGTCAGTGAACAGGGGCAGAAGGCTAAAGGTTAAATTCCCTCTCTGTGTCTGTTTCTCTCTACATATGAGTCTGTAGGTGATTACAGAGAGTTAGAGCTCCCCCTACAGGCCAAACAGTGGTACTCTTCTCTGTTCTCTGTTGGAAGATTTGCGCTGTATATTACAGATCAGTGGTTTTGGTCCAGACCTGAGGACCAGCTGCCCTGTTCATTTTCATTTGTTCTCTGTCCACAGTGCACCTGATTTAGCTCATAAAGAGCTTCATAATTACCTGAGGAGCAGGAATGACTGTGTTGATTTGTGTCAGGCTGCTACTGCTGGACTTCCAAAGAAAATATAGAAAGACTATTTTCACTTTTATGGACCTGCATATTTCTTCTTACGTATTTCTGTTTATCTTATCAGTTATGTATCTCTGCATCTACTCTTCTTTTAATTTGTACGTAGCACTGAATGTTATTGTATTGTAAAATGTAATAAAAGAGAATAAAATCAATCAATCAGTGTCTTATGTGAAGTACACTGGTGTAGATTATTAAAAATAATATAATGCAGTATTAGCAATAATAGGAGGCTGACTTGGTGCCACAGTCAGAACAATGATACAGATCAAAATACTCTACACATTTGAAATAAAAAGTATGGACACAAAAACTGACTCTGACTCTTATCTAAAATAATCTTATCGTGTAATCTTTCTTGCAACAAGTTGTGAAATGTAGATGTGTAGTTACACAGTGTAATTTCCTGCTTAAATATACATTATTTTTATTCTATGAACCACTTAAACACTCTCTGTTCATCAGTTACTTAGTTGTGGTCACATTGTTTCTTACACCATAATAAGGTCACTGTAAAATAGTGTTACTCAAAACTCTTCCCCTAGATGTCTGTATAGGTCTAAGGTTTGTGGTATGTAGTTGTGTCAAGGTGAAAGTGCTGTCCGAGTTGCTGTTCTCAGATTCTTTTACAGTCAGTAAATCTATTTGTTTCATTCAGCAAAATTTCCTTCGAGTCTCTTTAATAATCATGTAATTACACATTAACAATACATGCAATGACAGTGTACCTACTGGTGATGTATTCACTGTTGATGGATTACAGCACTACATCTTAAGTAAATACACAGGGGTATCAACTTCAGATGTATCATCATAGATGCAGCAGCAAATTCTCTCTAAAGTAATTTCACATGTGAAAAAGAGTGAGAATAATTTCATTTCCATGAACTTCTCTTTTTCTATTTGTAACAGAAGTGTGTAATTCTAAGAGGAGATGGTAAGCTTCCTAACATTTAGCTAGATGTAGTAAACTTGTGTTCTAGCTCAGCAAACTAATCAAATGTTGAACCATTCTGTATTTTGATGGTATTAACTCAGAAACAGCACAAATCTTGAAAAGTAATGATTTATAATAAATGTACATGATTCATGTAAATAATGCATAGTAATTATGCCACATTGTACTACCCCAAAAGCAATGTCTGGATGACCAATAGTGGAACCTGGTGCATGTGAAGAGAATAATAAGAATAACTTTTCAAATGTAAGCATATCTGTATGAGTAGCTGATAAACAATTTTCCTATTGGACTTATATGAAATGCTGAGATCTAAAAAACATTCTGATATGTATGTTGTGTATCAGCTCTCATACTCAGTATGTTAAGCTCAGAATGTGTCAGCTGGCAGCTTTGTGTTCTCTCACCACATTCGCATGCTGAATGGAGCTGTTTAAAGCCAAACACTCATATTTACATTTCTGTATGTTTCGCTGATAAAGGCTGTAATAATATTCAGATTTCTAATATTATTCCATAAACCAAAAAGTAACTTTCTGCAGATGTAACAGACACTATTGTTTTATCAGGATTAACTTTAGCTGACACAGGAATTAATGTGTAAGAAACATAAAATTATCAAATGAAACACCACTTGAATTAAAAATAATCATATGATGTAAAGAATAAAAACCAAGAAGTGGGTCTATCCTCATTATAAAATAGATGATATGTGGAAATGTTGTAGGTAAAATGTTACAGATTGAAAGTGTTAAAAGGTGTTTTTTGCTCAAATTCCTCAGCATCATAAATTCACACAGTGAAAATCCCCAGTTTCACCCAGCAGACAGAACAGCGCCCTCTTCAGGTCAGTTCACAAACTACAGAGACAGTCACACCAGTGATGATCAAACTCTGCTGTCACTTAAAGTGTCAGAACAGCACAGACAGCATGTGAAACAGTAACATCAGATACATGAGATTAATAAATATCAAGTGTAGCTGAAGTTTTGAACAGTTTATCTGACATTTTTCCATGTTTTAAAAGGGAAAATGTGTCAGGCTCAAGTTTTGCTGCTGATGTCAACACTCAAATTCACTCGATCCCTCACCATCTAAGGCCTCATCTGAAAGACTTCACTTCTGCTAATATAGTAATGACACATTAAGATGACATCTAGAATCCCCCATATTGCATGGCCAAATCAACCAGAACTCATCAAAAAATGTATTGAAACATGCTGCAGATCCCTCACTCTATTCTTCAGATGATCTGATGATGTTTATTCTATCAGCTGAGTAACACTGTACTGAGATCAGCACTGATAAACACACCAGTGATCATTACTGCTTCATAGAGTAGCAGGAGAAGAGAAGGATCTGGGTAAAGTCCTACATCATTACATGTGTAACATAAAATAACTTTAATGAAATTCAAACACATCCTGGTTTTTTAATAGTTCAGACTTTGCAGAAGTTTAAAATAAAGCACATCTCATACGTTAGAAAATCACATGCATCCTGTAAAAGGAAACATAATTTAACCAAACTGGACATTTCCATTATATGCAACAGTTTACAGTTAAATATGTTAACCACGTCTAGTTGAACATCTCAGTTCTGTTTCTGTACTCACCCTTTATCATTTGGACATTGGAGATGAGCCTCATTACAGAACAGTGAGATGTTTTCTTTTGTTGACAATAAGCAGCTTGTGGGAAAGAATGTAGCCTACTTTACATGTATTTACACATATAAGTTTGTAATGTGTGCAGAATGTGGTTTTGCATTGTTGAAATATGCATGGGCATCCCTGGAAAAGACAACCTCTTCAAGGCAGCATGTTCCTTTAAAATTTGTATGTACCTTTTAGCATTAATGGTGCTATCACAGAAGTGTAAGTTACCTTTCCCATGGGCAGTGACACAACCCCACACCATGACAGACCCTGACTTTTGGACTTGTTGCTGATAACAGTCTGGATGGCACTGTTTGTCTTTGGATGAGAGCACATTGTGTCCATTTCTTTGTGTGCTGGTCCATCACTGTATGCTGGTCCATCATTGTGTGCTGGTCCATCCTAGATGCCTCAGAGCCCAGAGAAGTCGGCAGCATTTCTGGATATGGTTAACATGAGGCTTCCATTTGGCACAGTAAAGTTTAATTGCTATTTGTGGATGTAACTACTTATTGTAGTGCTTTACAAATGTTTCCCAAAGCAATACTGAGCCCATGTGTGTTTGTTTTTTTGTTGTTTTTTTTGCTAATAGATGAATGACAGTTTTTGATGCAGTGGCAATTGAAGGATCAGAGAGCACAGTTATTTAGCTTAAGCTTGTACCATTCACCATGATGCACTCAAATTCCTTCAGATTCCTTGAATATTTTAATCACATTATGTTATGCATAGTAGAGTGTAAATTATCCAAATCTCTTTCTATCTTTCTTTGAAGAACATTGTTTTTAATCATGTCAATTATTTCTTCATGCATTTGTTGGTCCATATTTGCTCTTAAGGCACTATGCCTTTCCTGGATGCTGCTTTTGTGGCAAATCAAGATTGTCATCACCTGTTGGCATCACCTGTTTCAAATCACATCATTATTTACCTATTTCACATCATTACTAGCCCTAAACATGCTGCAGGTGTAAATGGAAGGATTAGCTGTATATTTACAAATGAAATGAAGTTGACCAGACAAAACATGAAATATTTTGTGCCTATATTCTCTGCAGTGAAATACAAAACAAAGTGAATTTTAGAAATCATTGCTTGCTTTTTTATTTGCATTATCTATTATTCTGTTTTGGAGTTGTAAAAAACAAATACAATGTAAATACAATGCAAATTAACGGTGTTAGGGAGTAGTGAATGACATGTAATTAAACTAGAAGTTTAAATACATTTTCCAGTAGGTTGCTGGTATTTTAATTACATTCATATTTGTATAGTGATTAAAGTAGTTAAATTATTGTTTGCCATTTTCTGTGTATTTAACTACTGAAGTAAAAATTCTTTTACTGACATACAAAGCTCTAAACAGCCTCGCCCCTTAATACCGGAGATAACTTATCTCTTATTGTGAACCATAATGCCTATGGTTTACTACATGTGCATCACATGCTGGCTTACTATTAGTCACTTGCTGGTTTACTATTAGTACCTAGAATTAATAGAGTTACATCAGGGCCTAGAGCCTTTTCATACAAAGCATGTTGGCTCTGGAATAATCTTCCTGTTAATGTTCAGGACTCAGACACAGCTTCAGTCTTTAAGTCTAGGCTAAAAACTTACTTGTTTAGTCAAGCTTTTGGTAATTAGTTTTTATTTTTCCCCACTAGATAAAAGGGTTTATGGACAAAGAGCATTATAGCAAACTGGGAGTGTTGGTGCAGTCCTCCCGTTGCTTTCACACGTTCACTCAGGTTTGTTGAAGGTGGAGCATTGTTGAGCACCTTGTTGGACAGTGGTGACACTGTTTTTCACAGACCTGTTTCTCATTATTACTCTGATAGGCTTCTATAATCAATCATCAGTTTTGTTTATTTTTTATTTATTATTATTTTTAAAAATATTTTATACTTATGTCAAAACCCTTTTCTCTGTTCATATTGCTCGTGTGTTATTGTTTTGCTATCCAATGTTGACCAGAGGAGGATGAGTTCCCCTTTCGAGTCTTGGTTCCTCTCAAGGTTTCTTCTTCTTGCTGTTAGGGAGTTTTTTACATGCCACTGTAACTTTTGGCTTGCTCATAAGGGCTTGGACCCATATTTTTCTTTGACTTGACTTGACTTGAAACTACAAACAATTTTGGATCATAAAAGGAAAGGAATGTTTGTTTTTATTTTCATTTTACCATTGCTTCACTTGAACCCCCCTTGACCAGCACCGCCTGTTTTTTCTTTTATTCTGACCGCTGTGAAGGCATGCCCAGGCAATGCGATTGTCAGGCAGCCAAAAGTGTGGGCATTACTCAGTGTTAACACAGTGTATTGTCATGGATAATCCACCTCACAGTCTGGTTCAGCCTGAAACTGAGGAAGAATCATTGTGGCCTTACATGAGCAATATAGACATATATGATGCTGACCAGCTCCAATCGGAAAAGCTAAAAATCAACACAATTTTACTACAAAGACATCCAACCCTAATCTGAGAGCACATATAAAGGTGAGTGTATTAACATTGACTTTGCTTGGCAATTTAGTGAACTTTAGATAAGTTAGTCACATTGTAATGTTACACACAAGCAAGTGATTGAATTCAGTTAAAGTTTATGCTAGTCTATTAAAATAAAGTTTTCATAAACTTCAACACCAGTGTCACAGCCAGTGCTGCGTGTGAGCTGATTTTTAACAAATGTAACCACCTGTTGGATAAGAACTTTGAGAGGCTGCTCATGTGTTGAATAAATGAGAGATGTGTAGGTCCATAGCTTAGATAGGTCTGTTGTAAAGACTGTTTCACTTGTTAAGGCACTTCCTACAAAAACTCAATTTGAGTGGCATTTATTGTTGTTTTGTGATTTTTTTGATCTTATAATATTTTGTTGTAATTTCAACAAATACATTGTCAATTTTATCTTTTTTTTTTTCCAAAGTAGCTTGAACTACTTTTTCAAAGTAGCTTGAGTTCACCAAACAAGCTTTCTCCATTGAGTATTGATAGCCTGTAAAGCCGTCCTTCCAAAGTAGCTTCCCAACACTGCAAATTAAATAATTTAATTCCTTAAGGAACAAAATGGGATGTTTTAATCCTATAAAACATGTCTTCATAATATAATATATTTTATTCTTCACTGTCAAGTTACCAAATCAAACAATTATGAAAAAATTGCAACTTGATTCAGTTAAACACATAATAATTATTGTATCAGCATTAAAATCAATTCACTTCTTAAGGAAGTTAGATGAAGGTCTGGAAACATTTTATTTAAAGTTTTCATTAACTAAAAAATGTATCCTACAGGCTGCTGTGATGAGATCACTGAGATTGGCTCATCTTCTTCCTCTGATCTTTCTGCTCATGATTGTTGGTGAGTCAGTGTTTGTTGTGGTTTGTGGTTTATCTCAGAATCAGTTCAGTGTTGTAGAGGAGCTGCTGGAGTTAGAGAGGAGAGAAGTGAAGCTGTAAGCTACAGTAAGTCTGACTGTCTTATGGGCTCCAGACTCTGTAATCAGCTCTTTCATGCATCTTATTCTGATGCTTTGCACTATTAAAAGTGACACTGCTTCAACACAAATTGTGGGGCTTTATTTTCCAGCTGTTGTCGGCCACAGCCATTCCATACATAAGTAAAGCTTTTCTCTTTCCTTATAGCTCTGTCTCTCTTCTTTCTCACTTTGCTCACAAACACATATACACACACCCTTGTGGAGATTCCTAGCTCTGCCTTTCACAATAAGGGTCCATAACAAAATTAACTAAGAAACTAACATACAAAAACATTTCTGAAACACTCTACACTACCCTCCCCCCCTTACAAAAGTATTCATCCTTGAGGAACCACAAAGTCTGTCCCTTCTCCTAGGGCATACTCTGCTAGGGGGACACTTGTACTGACTGGAGCTGAGGGCATGCATATGAAGTGGGGTTAGGAATCAAAGGGGCACTCTAGGCTCCAGGATTTGCCTGTCTTGGCAGGTTGACCCACATGGCTGCTCAGGTGGTATTGAATGGGAATGGGACTGTTCCTCTGTGCTGCCCTTCTGCGGTCTTATGCAGCCTCTATAAGGGGTCAGCCTAACATGGCAAAGTACCTCTTTGCACCTCAGCATCTCAGCCACCCTCTGTTTTCTCCACTGTCCATTACATCATTGATGCCGAAGAGGGCACTACTTATGTGTGCAAACCCAGGCTCTCGAGTATCCACCGCTACCTGCTGCAAGAAGCTTCACTTGTCCCTTCTACAAGCCCAGCATTCCCTTCCTAAGGTCGAGCACTATCCTATATAGGCATGAGGCAGAACTTGTGCACTTGACTCAGGCCCCCACAATGACTGGGAGCCACTTCTTCCCTCTCTTCCCTCTCACATCTCCTCGGCTGCTAGTGATGGGCTTGAGTTGGAACCTTGTCACTTCCTAGTTGTCGCATGTCAATGAGGGCAGCAAGCTGTTTCCCATCTATGCTTCACTTGACCCTGCAGTGGCAGCTAATCTCCCTGGCTGTGGCGTCAATGTTGAGGTTCATTCTCTTGGGCGACTCAGGTTTGCGGCATTGACGTGGATAAAGGGGCCTGTCGTGTCCCACTCACTGTGATCTCGGCATGTTTCCTGCTGACTTCACCCCACAGTGATTACGTCCAGCACCAGTGGCTCTGTTATACTGGCTGTATGGCTGTGGTTGTGGCTAACCCTTGGATAGGTTCTGTCAGCTCCTCCAACCATGCTGGCTTTATTTACACACTGTACACCTTCACAGCTCTGACTGTGGGACTGGTGACATCTGTGCCCTGTGAAGCTGCTGACCACACAATCTGTCTCTCCAGTGCCAACTCTAGAGCTTCAGGCAAGTGGGTAGGCCAGTTCTGTGTGGATGTGCAGCTCAGTTGGAGACAGTGCCATGATGAACTGGTCTTGGGCTATCTCACTCTTACAGAAGGTGGCATGTGAGCATAAGCCAGTCTAGTTAAAGTTTCAGTGTTATTGGGTAGAGCTCTCAATGGTTCACCTGCTTGTCATCAGCAATTGCACAGTTCAGACCAAAGTAGCTCAGGCTGGAAACACTGCCCAAGAAACCCCCGGAGCACCCTGACCAATGCACTGTAATGTCTGATCTCTCTCTACAATCTAGCAATAGCAGGAGAACTAATGCATCATCAATTAAATTAAGCATCAGACTGGTCACTGTTCAAGTTGCGCATGGAAATCCTCACAGTCTGCTCTACTGAGTATTTTGGAGCCTTAACGCTTGCTACTAAATGCAGCTTCTGGGCACAGCCCACCATGGTGGCTACCATCTGAGCATGAGGATGCCTTCAGCCCCGGCTCTTCCTTCACCACCATTGCTCTGTCATGGCAGTTATGGGTGGTACGACTCCCCCTCAGAGCCTGTGATATTCTTGAAGATGCATGCATTGCTGATGTACCCCTCTACTGTCTCACAGAGTGCACCATCACCTCTTAGAGTTGTTTGGCTTACTCCAGCAGCTAATAGACAACACATCAGAATATCTCCCAATGGTGGAAACCTTTATTTTTGGACACCAAATGTACCCCTAACCAATATTAAAAAAGACACAGCTTTCACAGAAGGGCTTTTTTGCTGTATCTTCCAAATGTTGTCAACCACAACCACAGGGTACCTAAGCAAAACTTTTCTCTTTTCTAACAACTCCATCTCTCCTCTTTCCCTCCCTCTGCTCACACATAAATAAACACACTCTCAGGGCAGTTCTTTGCCCCCACCCTCTACAATAAGAGTCCATAGCAAAATAAACTAAGAGAGTAAATGCTGGTGAAAACATAACCTAAAACTGATGATCACAAACATTTCTTAAACATGTTACAATATGTTTCAGGAGCTTTTGGAACAGAGTGGAGTGTGAAGTACAACCAACAGGAAATATGTGCTTTAAAAGGATCCACAGTGTTTATGAATGGAACTTATACTAGCCCAGAACATCTTACAGTGACAGAGACATTTTGGACCATAGACCCAGTTCAAAAGCCTGATCTGTCTGAAGACCCAGTTTACTCAGGCAGAGTCGACTATTTCACTGATAAACAGAAACACTTCTCCCTCAAACTGAGTGATGTAATGAAAAAGGATGAACATCAGTACTATTTCAGAATCATGACAAAGATAGAAAAAGAAAAATGGGTGGGTGCACCTGGAGTTCAGCTCAGAGTTACAGGTGAGTTAATCATCCCATTGTCCAGCTATAAGACACAGCTCTGGTTTCAGAGTAATGTTTCTTATTAATGACTGCTCTGAATATTCATGTTGTTTTTTCATCACTGATTTTATTGATCTGCTCTAATGATGTTCAGCTTCTGTTCTGATTCACTCCTACATCATTTTATCTGTTCTTACACCTGGTTCAGTATATCAGCTCATTTTTTTTATCCTATTGCTGTCAATTCATGAAAATCATTTAAGTATTAACTAATTATTCAGGAACTATTATGAATAAAACACATATCATCTTTGCTGGAACAAAACCTCATATTTTTAGAATGGTAACTTTACAGGAGAAGACAAAATCTATTGCTATTGCTCTGTTCATCATGAGCATATATTGCAAATCAAAAGCTTTAAGGTTTTAAATTATTAAAAGGAAAAAGGGGCCCTCTTTTGTCCCTCTTTTGATGGTTCTCTCATTGGCTGTTATTCATCAAATTTGCATATGTTCAAATGCACATCTGGTAGAAACATATATACATTTGAATATAATATCTTAACATCCTGATTTTTCATGAAAATAAATCAATGTTATTGTCAATAATATAAATAGTTTCTGCAATAAAAATATAGTACTAATAACTTTGCAATTGTTTCCATGCACTGAAGCAGATTTATCAGTTGCGCTCAAATCAGTACTAATTTTGTCAGTGTATAACAGTTTCCTGAATGAGAAAGAGAGTAGATCGGACATCTTTTAGGGTGGTTAAATCTGAACTTCTTTCTACACTAAATTCTAACTTAAAAATTAGGGTCATTGACTTTATGGCTTTTCTGTCCTAATCTGATGGTTGTATTATTGTCTTAGAACTCCATGTAGAAACTCCTGAAGAAGTGACAGAGGGAGAAACAGCAGATCTGACATGTAAAACCACCTGCAGTCTGACTGACCCAACATTCATCTGGTACAAAAATGGACGTCCTTTAACCACAAAGACTATCAAGAACAACCAGCTCCACCTGCAGACAGTCAGCAGTGAGGATGCAGGCAGTTATAGCTGTGCTGTAAGAGGATATCAACATCTCAACTCTACTGCTCACAACCTCAGAGTCAGATGTGAGTGTAGATCATACAGTTCACTGCTCTACATAATGTAAATACAGTGATATTAGCAGGACAAAAAGATAACATATGTCTTGGTAGCATCATGTCAAAGTAATTTGAACAAATTCATATCTGTCTCCAGATTCTCAAAGAAAGCTAATTTAATTCTTGTCTGTTGTAGATCCTCCAAAGAATGTCTCAGTGTCCATCAGTCCCTCTGGTGAAATAGTGGAGGGCAGTTCAGTGACTCTGACCTGCAGCAGTGATGCAAACCCACCTGTGAAAATCTACACCTGGTTGAAGGGATCAACATCAGTAGGAGAAGGAAAAACCTACAGCATTCCCAACATCAGATCTGAGGACAGTGGAGAATACACATGCCAGAGTCGTAATGAACATGGAGAGAGAAACTCCACTACTGTGCAGTTAAATGTTCTGTGTAAGCTTTTTGTGATTGTTTTAAACTGTGCTAGATGATACGAGGAAAATGCAGAAATCTAAGTAGTAATAAGTACTAAGTAAGTACTAAGTAGTAAGATATGAATCGGTCACTGGGGCAGTACCCCTCTTTTAACTGGGGTGGTACCCTCAAGGGTGCATCTCAGTACCTTTAATCAGGGAACATGCATGTACCAGAATCCATTGAAATCATATTTTCCAAGTTGTATTGACTCCACACACCCCATCTCATCACCAGGCTTTTTATTTTATTGCTCTGTTTTAAAACATTAGGCTATGAAAAGGTACAAATAAGTAGTTTTCACCTAGAAAAACTTATTTAAGGTGCACATTATCTTAAAACCACTGTTGTTCCTTTGAGGGTACATTTACATTTTTTTGTACTTTGAAGAACGAAAAATTTACTTCTACAGGAACTTTATTTCTAATAATATGTTTATATAGTGGCATTGGCCTTGGGATGGGCCAAGTGACACTGGCTGGGAAGCTCAGGGGAACCCCAAAGAACACATATGGATGCAAAGCTGTGCTTTTATATATAAAATAATTGAAATCAAAACCAAATATTAAACTAAAAATGCAGCCTGCAATGGCTACTCACAACTCAAGTCCAAACAGAGTGCTCTCCAGCATTCTCTTCTCAAGATCCTCTCTTTCAATTGTTTGGAGATCCTCCGTTTTTAAAGTGTCCTGGCTCCTCCCTAAATCTGTCCCAGCTGTCTGTGATCAGTAGAGGAGCCTTACACATTTGGCCTGGGGCTCTAGCAGCATAGACACAAATATATATATATATATATATATATATATATATATATGTATGTATATATATATATATATATATATATATATATATATATATATATATATAGTGTCACTATTTAATTTAGTGAATGATTAAAGTGACATTATATGACAATTGTAAAGATTTTATTTTAAAATAACAGATTCAAAAACATTTTGATGGTACACTGACTTATAGTAGGGAGGATGGCATCACTGTCATTGCCACTCTGGGCCTGGAATGCCTGCTATGGCACTATGTAATGTTGGAGGAGTGGGTACGAGCCCTCTCACGAGAACTGCTTTAACACTTTACAGCACCACCTCACACACCAACAAATATGGGTCAAGATAGCTGTAGTGATCTGTCTCATGGCTATCAGGAAAATAACAATAATCCAACAGCAGTACATCATTTGTTACAACCTCCTGCCATGGGGAGAAAATAACCCATTCTAGAGTCTAGGGTTTAAGAGATTACAGAAAGAAAAGAAAAAAAAAGCAGCACAACAAAATCAGATTAAAACTAAAAAGTTATCTTTTCTTTTTCTCTTGGCAGAAAAGTTGCATTTTATTCAAAGTTTACAGGGACATATATTAACCACAGAGTCACTAGACCAGGAGATATTGCATGAGAGAGGGTTAAGGCCAAAATGACAAACAGAAACTCTAACCCATGAAGCTTCCTTCCTTCAAACAAAACAAAAGAAAAACAAAATACAAACTACTTCACTGACTCCCTAGGTAGTAAAAACAGAAGAAAAGGAGATCAAAAGTAAATGGCATCCACTCCTACAGCACTTGTAAAAATTAGTTGATATTAATGTAAACATAAAGTTACATGCTAGATTTACAAGACAGTGGCAACATGATATATATATATATATATATATATATATATATATATATATATATATATATATATATATATATATATATGTTTTTTTATTTTCTTTTTTCATACTAGGCTTCCCTTACTGTTGTGGAGTGTAATATATATATATATATTATATATATATATATATATCATATATTTTCTTTTTTTTTGGTTGCTTTTAGATCCTCCAAAGAGTGTCTCAGTGTCTGTCAGTCCATCTGGTGAAATAGTGGAGGGAAGTTCAGTGACTCTGAACTGCAGCGGTGATGCAAACCCACCTGTGAAGATCTACACATGGTTTAAAGGATCAACATCAGTAGGAGAAGGAAAAACCTACAGCATTCCCAACATCAGATCTGAGCACAGTGGAGAATACACATGCCAGAGTCGTAATGATCATGGAAAGGGAAGATCAACTGCGGTGGGAATAACTGTTATGTGTAAGTTAATGATTATTTTTTTATGCTGCATTGGATGATTTCCTGGAACTCCATGTTTTCAAAGCTAATTTACTTTTATTCTTGTCTGTTATAGATCCTCCAAAGAGTGTCTCAGTATCCATCAGTCCCTCTGGTGAAATAGTGGAGGGCAGTTCAGTGACTCTGAACTGCAGCGGTGATGCAAACCCACCTGTGAAGATCTACACATGGTTTAAAGGATCAACATCAGTAGGAGAAGGAAAAACCTACAGCATTCCCAACATCAGATCTGAGGACAGTGGAGAATACACATGCCAGAGTCGTAATGATCATGGAAAGGGAAGATCAACTGCTGTGGGAATAACTGTTATGTGTAAGTTAATGATTATTTTTTATGCTGCATTGGATGATTTCCTGGAACTCCATGTTTTCAAAGCTAATTTACTTTTATTCTTGTCTGTTATAGATCCTCCAAAGAATGTCTCACTGTCCATCAGTCCCTCTGGTGAAATAGTGGAGGGCAGTTCAGTGACTCTGACCTGCAGCAGTGATGCAAACCCACCTGTGAAGATCTACACCTGGTTTAATGGATCAGCGTCAGTAGGAGAAGGAGAAACCTACAGCATTCCCAACATCAGATCTGAGGACAGTGGAGAATACACATGCCAGAGTCATAATAAATATGGAGAGAGAAGATCCACTGCTGTGCATTTAAATGTTTTGTGTAAGCTTCTTGTGATTGTCTGACAATAATGAGGTAAACTGGAAATTACCAAAAAAAAACAAAACAAAACAAAAAAAACCTAAATATATGTCTCTTGTAGATCCTCCAAAGAACGTCTCAGTGTCCATCAGTCCCTCTGGTGAAATAGCAGTGGGCAGTTCAGTGACTCTGACCTGCAGCAGTGATGCAAACCCACCTGTAAAGATCTACACCTGGTTTAAAGAAGGTGGAACCTCACCTGTAGGATCTGGACAAAATTACAACATCATCTATGTCTCTTCTGAAGACACTGGACTGTATTACTGTAAAGCTCAGAATGACCATGGAGCTCATAGCTCAGTTGGAGTGCATGTCTCTTTAAAAGGTGAGTGACAAAATCAGAAGATGTAGTTTGAAGTATTTTCTCTTTTCTCGATTATATTATGTTGTTTATTCATTCATTTGTTGCTTCATTCATTCATTCATTCATTCATTTATTTAGTACATGCTTCAGATTAAATTAGCCTTACAACTCAGTGCTTTGCATGTTTCCTGTGCATATATCTCTCAACAGATCACTCCATGATTCCATATGTAGCTGTTGCAATTGGACTTTTTATTATTGCAGTTCTTCTCGCTGTAGTTTTGTGGAGGAGGTAAGAATATTAATGAAAGAAAGCCTGAAGAAAAATAAGTTTAATTACTATGTGAAATGTATTTAATTGTACTTTCCAGTAACAAGCATTTGACATGCTAATGTTCTACTATTTTTCATAAAGTTTATATACCAAGGCTAAATGTTCATATTTGTATCATAAATGTTAATGTTTATTGATTCTTTTACTGACTTTTCTGAGAGCAGGAAAAAGAGGCAGGATGGAACTACGGGCCAGCAAAACTATGCGGTGAGCTCTAGATATCAGGATCCTTTAATCTTGTTTAAATCTGAAAGTGTGTGGAATGTGGTAGTTCACATCAAAATGTACAGTAAAGTTGTTTGATGTTCATCAGTTTATCTGCTCACATTCTCTAATCTTCTGTTCTGCAGAATGTGAATCAAACAGGCCGTAACACACCTCCTCCTGGTGATGACACATCCAGTGTTCCTGAGAAGGCGACTGATGCTGTAAGTTCCAGACATTAACCCTTAAACCCCTAAACTTTTATTACCCATTTCAATAACCCAAGAATAGCTCAACCAGTTTCCCTGTAATTACTGACTGATAAGCCTTTGTATGTAATAAGCCAGGGATGTGAAAGGGTTGAGGTCTTATTGTACTTTTATAATCCATTCACAATTTGTCTGGAGACACTAGATAGCAGGTAAAAACACAGGTCTCACACCGGGTCCTTACAGTAAGTGACATGTAGTTACATAGTAATTACAATGTTGCTACAATTTAATTACAGATTACTGGTAAAATACAATAATGCACACCTACATGCATGCTAATGCAAAGTGTTTACACACTAATACATCCTACATACACATTATATACAAACTCACATACAATACAACATACACACACACACACACACACACAGGTTCTTAAGTTAAAATGTCTGTAATATGCACTAACACATCTACCTGTGTGACTGTTTTCTATAGACTTTGATGAAGCAACAATGAGACTGGCACCATAAATATTGACAACACCAAAACTGCACCAATAAGCCAATGGACAACCGCAGCTGAGAGACAGAGAGACAGAGAGACAGACAAGCGAGAGAGAAATTATTATTTTTAAGCTCAAAACATTTTTTTTTTTTAAATGCACACTCTTGATCTTTTTTAATGTTTCTTTCTTATTTGTATTATTTATACTTTTTTACACATAAAGTTGCGTTTTTAATCCCCTAATGTGAACATACTTGTATGTCAAACCACTGATCACCTTTTGTTTCCACTCTAAAAAGAGGGTCTCTTTGGAACGATGCCAAAGAAGAACCAAAGCCAAAAGTGTTTCTTTCATGGTCCAACGAACCCATTCTGGCACCTCAGTTTTGAAAATGTATGATGTACATAATCCTAAAGGCTTATTTATAATATGGTACAACATCAAGTCTTATGAAGCTGTTTAAGGCCAAAGTTCTACATTTCTGTATGTTTCTATAACAAATAAATAATAAATAATAAATGCTATGAAACAATACACAGGTGTCTGTGAAGTTTATTTTTAGTCATCAAGGTCAATGAATTGACTAATAGTAGTAAGTGAAGGTGACTGGATGTGTAACTTAACCCTGAAGATGTTTCTCCTGAGAGGTGTGAATGTATTAGCGGTTATGAAACTGCCAGGAGTAAAGATGATACTATAGTATTCACCCATATATTGTGGTATTCCCAATTCCAGTCCTGGAGACCACATTCTCTGCACATGTTTGTGTTTCCCCTACTGTAACACACCTCACACAGCCAACCAGGAGGTTGTTAATTAGATAAGGAGTCAAATCAGGTGTGCTAGGTGAGAAAAATTGGTGTTAGATAACTCACAAATAGTGTCACTATTTAATTTAGTGAATGATTAAAGTGACATTATATGACAATTGTAAAGATTTTATTTTAAAATAACAGATTCAAAAACATTTTGATGGTACACTGACTTATAGTAGGGAGGATGGCATCACTGTCATTGCCACTCTGGGCCTGGAATGCCTGCTATGGCACTATGTAATGTTGGAGGAGTGGGTACGAGCCCTCTCACGAGAACTGCTTTAACACTTTACAGCACCACCTCACACACCAACAAATATGGGTCAAGATAGCTGTAGTGATCTGTCTCATGGCTATCAGGAAAATAACAATAATCCAACAGCAGTACATCATTTGTTACAACCTCCTGCCATGGGGAGAAAATAACCCATTCTAGAGTCTAGGGTTTAAGAGATTACAGAAAGAAAAGAAAAAAAAAGCAGCACAACAAAATCAGATTAAAACTAAAAAGTTATCTTTTCTTTTTCTCTTGGCAGAAAAGTTGCATTTTATTCAAAGTTTACAGGGACATATATTAACCACAGAGTCACTAGACCAGGAGATATTGCATGAGAGAGGGTTAAGGCCAAAATGACAAACAGAAACTCTAACCCATGAAGCTTCCTTCCTTCAAACAAAACAAAAGAAAAACAAAATACAAACTACTTCACTGACTCCCTAGGTAGTAAAAACAGAAGAAAAGGAGATCAAAAGTAAATGGCATCCACCCCTACAGCACTTGTAAAAATTAGTTGATATTAATGTAAACATAAAGTTACATGCTAGATTTACAAGACTGTGGCAACATGATATATATATATATATATATATATATATATATATATATATATATATATATATATTTGTTTTTTTTTTTCTTTTTTCATACTAGGCTTCCCTTACTGTTGTGGAGCGTAATATATATATATATATATATATATATATATATATATATATATATATATATATATATATACAAAGTAGCATAATGTCAGATTTGGAATATAACTGTATAGCTGCTTTAACTGTAATATCAGGATCACATTTTGCCTTTGTGCTGGCGTTAGCAATATGTAACAAAAATCATAAACTAAAATAAAACTTCAACATAAATTAAAGCACAATTTATATTGAATGTTTGTAATAACTATGTTGTTACACATTAACAACAGAAGGAACAACAATGTGACGACTGTTGATGTGATTGTTATGCAAGTTCAGTGAAATTACTGATTGATAATTCAAACTTTGCTAGAGAGATCATAAAGTATGACACATTTCCTAATCAATAGCATAAAAGCAACTTTAAAAGATATGTGCTCTTGTGTAAATGCCATCAAATTACAGGATAGTTTAAAATTTGGCTGTCATGCCACAACACAATTGTACTACTACAGCTAGATAAATGAGAGGAAAGTTGGTGTTTCCTGTGCAAATGTAGTTTAAGTGCTCTGCTATGCCTTGTGTTTTTGCCTGGTCTTGTGTGTTTTTGTATTCATCCCAGATTCCATCCTGTAACTTCACCCTTTCTGCTCCCAGACCCTGCTGTGATCCATTCCATGGTTTCATCTTCTCGCACTTGCTTAAAGAGGCCCTGATTGCTTGGTCAGGAGGAGGCTTCCTCACTGTATTGCTGTTGTCTTTTGTGTACATTTTGTAACCCTTGATTCCTTGCCTGTTTTGCTTGTTACTGACCCTGCTTGTTTTTGACTTTGATTTAGCCTGTCCCCTAATAACCCCTAAATATATATATTTGTAAATAGTCAGTGTGAACCGGCTGTAGGGAGTGGCTGCCATTTTGTTTGCGAATGGGTTTGTCTGTGTGTATGGTTAGTCAGGGAGGTAGGTTAGTGTACTGTCTTTTATTTCATTTGTTTGTATGTAGGGTAGGTAGATTATGTCAAAGTTAGTGTGGGTTTGTTTGTTATTTTGGCCTGGGCCATTCCTGACATTGTTGCCAGTGTGAGAATCCACTGTTTGTACTCATATCAGTCGCATAATACAGAACTTAATAGTTACATCTGGTGTTTCGTCTCCTCACCCACATCACATTTAATAATCACTCTGTTCATATTGTTATGGCCTGACCTTGACCAGGTTGTAACAGCTCTCATAATGTAGGTAATTATACATTTCCTGATACAGTCAAAGTCAAAAGTAATTACCCTCACCCTATAAATATGCTGTTACACCTATCAAGATACACTTGTGTATTTACAAAATCTATACTAGTGTAATCCATCTGCAATCCATCTGCAATGCTGAATACACCACTAGTAGCTACAGTCTTAAATGTGATGTTAATGTGTAACTACACATGTATTATAGACAGTAAATGTAAAGTTAGAACAAGTGATGTTTTTCTACAGAGTATATGCACAGTTAAAGTCTTATCAAGTGGACAAGTGAATAAAAGTGATGCATGCCTTTCCCAATGTGCTCAATGAGAGTAAAACAATGTTACTGTAGGGATCACCATTTCTAAATGTACACTAAGACATAAACAAACAAACATACCAACAAACAAACAAACAAACAAATAAATGAATGAACAACAAATAAATGAATGAACCACAAATAAATAAATAAATAAATAAATAAAACAGTTAACAAGCTGCAAACAGAGAAAGTCACTGGAGTGATTGAAAATAGCAAAACAGTCTTTATCCAGACTTTTGAATGGGACAACAAGTAATGTAACAACAACAACAAAAACAATAAAAACAACAACAACAACAATAATAATGATAACAATTATTATTATTATTATTATTATTATTATTATTATTATTATTATTTGTGTTTACTGTTTTTTGTTTTTTGTTTTCAATGGGAATAAATAAAGTATAACTTCATTTGCTGAATGTGAAGTGGTTTCTTCATGTTTCAGTGCTCTGTTTCTAAGGAACAGGAATACCACAGGCATGAGATCATTTACAGCCAGGCAACATCTGAAATGATCCTAACCTCATATTTCACAACAACACTGAGTGTCAGAGATCTGGTTTTAGAACTGATAAAATTACTTTCTCCCAAAACTTTAGTAGAACCTATTTTATGAATGAACATCAAAAATATTCAGTAAGAGTAATGTTTAGTAATAGAAACACTGTATGTTTGCATTATTGAGTCATCACCATTCAAATGAAACAGGGGAAGGAACGACTGCCCATGATATGCAGTAGCAAGATAAGAACTGAAACTGGGTGGTCCTGCATGCTGGAACAGATTTCCACAGAAAACCACACAACTTTAAAATCACAAAAAACTTTAATCCCTTAAAATCTCAATCTTTATACACACAGTATACTTCAGTGGACATTGGTGGAGCTGTACTGAGGTTATAGAATTAAGCTTTCTACAAGATGTTGGAGAGTGTCTGTGGGAATTTTAGCCCATTCATCCAGAAGAGCATTTGTGAGGTCAGACTGATGTTGGACGAGAGGGTCTGGCTCACAATCTCTGTTCTAGTTAGTCCCAACGGTTTTTAATGGGTTTGATATCAGGGCTCCGTGAGGGCCTGTCAAGTTCTTCCACACCAAACTCACCCAGCCATGACTTTATGGAGCTTCTTTGTGCACTGGGCTTCAGTCATGCTGGAACAGAAAAGATTCTTCCCTAAACTGTTCCCACAAATTTGGAAGCGTACAGTTGTCTAAAATGTCTTGGTTTGCTGAAGCATTAAGATTTCCCTTCACTGGAACTAAGGGTTTTAGGCCAACCCCTGAAAAACAGCCCCATATCATCATCCCACCTCCACCAACCTTTACAGTTGACATAATGCAGTCAGGCAGGCAATGTTCTATTGGCATTCACAAAACCCAGAATCATCCATCAGACTGTCAGATAGTGAAGTGTGATTCAGTGCTCCAGAGTCCAGTGTACCAAAAGTATGTTAAAAAACCTTAAAGTGTTATTAAAGAAATATTTAAATGTTCATATTTGTTGAAGAAAGCATTCTCTAGTTATATATATATATATATATATATATATATATATATATATATATATATATATATATGTATTAAAAGATTATGTAATTATTTAATAATATTATTTCAGAAGGGTTAATTAGCATATGATGGCCATAGTGCTTAAAAATCAACATACTTTTGATAATTATTGTGAAAATAATATGTTATGCATATTACGCAAATTAGCAAAAAATCTAAGTAGACATAGGTAAATGATCCAAATTGCAAATTAGTTTGTCCTAAACCAAAGACTTAGGAAACAATTATAATTTAGTCTGGTTAATTCTGGTTTAGAAGTTCCAAGGTCAAAGGGGTTTGCCTGCACAAGAGCCCCCTCCTTTAGGCTAACTGAGCTCATGTCATGCACTTGAGCAGCAGGAAGAACTACTACCTGCTGACCAAGTTTCATGTCCCCACGACTTACAGTTTGGTCGATTGTTTAAGGCTAGAATCAGAATAATAATAATAACACTTTAAACAATTCAAACAGGATTCTATGTGGTTGGACCCTGAAAAAGGCAGACATGCATTTGTTTAGTTCCCAAAGGTCATTGGGCCCTCTCTAAGGGCCTAAAAGTCCCTGAAGGCTCCCCTCCACTACAGTATTATCCTAGCCAGAACACACTACAAAATCACACCATCATACCCATCTGAAAAAAGAACACATTTTCTTCATTTCAGACTGTGTTCTTTTCAATAATTTAATATTGTTCTGTTTAATCATGTAGACATTTTAACAATATACAGATTTTTAAGCTTCAAACTGTAGAGGGAGCAGTGTAACTCCTGCTTGACCCCAAAATGCCCCTATAGCTCATGTGGCTGCTGCATAATTATTTTTGTTTAATTGGACCACTATCAAAATGCCTGCATGAGTTAGCAGGTGCTTTATAATAAATGATATGTATATGTGAGTAGTATTGGTTTTGTCATATAGGAAAAATAATGACCAAATCTGTGGTGGTTTATATGAGACTTTGAAAAATAAAATTTACTTTCTTCACAACATTTCTTGGATCTGATCGTCCTGATACTGTCTTAGAGCTCCATGTGGAAACTCCTGAAGAAGTGACAGAGGGAGAAACAGCAGATCTGACATGTAAAACCACCTGCAGTCTGACTGACCCAACATTCATCTGGTACAAAAATGGACATCCTTTAACCACAAAGACCATCAAGAACAACCAGCTCCACCTGCAGACACTCAGCAGTGAGGATGCAGGCAGTTATAGCTGTGCTGTAAGAGGATATCAGCGTCTCCACTCTACTGCTCACAACCTCAAAGTGAGTTTTTTTGTTTGTTTTTTTTGTTTGTTTGTTGAATACTTGTTAATAATTAACATATCTGTAGATCATCTACTTTAAGTGTGACAAAATTATTTTGCAGATCAATGGAGGATGCTTTTTTCACAAAGAAGGTATGCTATCCTGGAAGTATTTGTCATGGTAGTGGTATGGTGGCCCTAATAGTGTTGCTTGAATTTTACACATCAAGACCACTGCTGATTGGTGAACAGTCCAACATCTGAAAATTATTCAAAAAACTGTTCAGTTATAAGAGCTAGAGGACAGCTAACACATTGATTTCATTTTACATTAATAAGCTCTAATCTCTGACTTCATGATGGGTGATTCTGAGTGACGAATGTTTTCTGATTAAGCATCATGTTATAATGTGAGAAGGAGTTGACTTCCTCAGTCCCCAGATGCTTACAGAGTTGTAAGGGTTCAGCCGCCCCCCCCTGCTGCCAGCAGAGGGCGACGGTGGCAGGGTGTCCAGCCTGGGCCGTCTGCTGCCAGCAGAGGGCGACGGTGGCCGGGTGTCCAGCCTGCGCCGCCAGCTGCCAGCAGAGGGCGGCGGTGGCACAGGGCCATAACTTCAGGGAACTCCAATTCCCAGAAGTCCGCGGGCTGATTAGGCCCAACGCGACACACCTGCGGACTCCTCTACGTAAGGTCAAGGCAAACAGTAGTATTTGTCACACCTTTGTAGAGGTACTTAGTGTCAGAAAAGAAAAGAAAAGAAAAGAACAGAAAAGAAAAGAAGAGAAAAGAAAAGAAACTGCCCCCCCCAAAAAAAAAAAATAGAAAAGAGGGCAGAGAAAAGAAATTGTCCAAAAACTGAAAAGAAAAGAGGGCTGAGAAAAGAAACTGTCCCAAAGCTACTTAAAGGGAAAAAAAAAATAAAGATCTTGAGCTACAATCGGCTCAGAGAAAATAGAAGAGACAACTGAAACAAAGTCTGCCTTCCCTTCGTTCTTGGAGTGGAAGAGTTTTTTCTGTTATCTGTCGTTTCACCTTTCTAGTTCAGCCTTCGTTTGAGCACACTGCTCTCAGCGTCTCTTTTGTCTGCCGTTCGTCATTTTCCCGCCTTTTCTTTTTTTCCCTTCTTTAAGGTGTTTTGCCAGCAGTCAACTGTCCTCATCAGTGGTGCTTTGGCACAGTGGTAACACCACGGAGCGCTGATCAGTACATTGCCGGTTCGAACCTGGCTTTGGGTCACCTCATCCACATGTTTCAAACTCACAACCCAGTGCCCCAATAAACTCATTTATCCATTTTTCTCTCTGTTTCCATTTCTGCACTTGGGTCCGCCTCCCTGCCATCCCGTAACAAGATTGTTGTTTAAAGAAGAGATGATACAGTGGTAAACATGCCCCCATCCCAACTTTTGGAACGTGTCGTTGGCATCAAATAAAATGCAATTTCTCAGTTTCAAAATCTGATATGTTGTCTTTGTACTATTTTCCTTTAAAAATATGGTTAACATGACTTGCATATCATTGCATTCTATTTTTATTTATATTCTGCACAGTGTCCGAACTTTTTAGAAGTGGGGTTTTAATAAAGCATCAATAAAAGTTAGCAAAACCTAAAAAGTGTTGCAAATCCTTTACTGTCGTGGGCTTGGGCCAATTCACCACAGCTTCAATCTTGTGATCATCCATGAACTAATGGAAGAACTAATGAAAGAACCTAAAAAGGCCACCGACGTATTGTTCTGTAGAAGACATTTTCAGAACAGAGCAGGCATGACTAACATGAGTAACAAGGCCAGGGGAATAAATTAGAATGTCGTCAATGTATGCATGTCACACAGTACATCATTAATGAAAGCCTTAAATATGGATGGAGCATTGGAAAGGCTGTATGGCATTACTAAATATTAGTTTTTCCCCCTAGTGGTAAAAACAGTTTTCCTTTCATCACCCTTTCTGATTTGCATTAGGTTATATGCACTCCTTAAATCTAATTTTGTAAAATATTGAGCCCCTCTTAGTTGCTCAAGAGCTATACTATATTTCCAAAAGTATTTACTCACCCATCCAAATCATTGAATTCAGGTGTTTCAATCACTTCCATGGCCACAGGTGTATAAAACAAGAGATTTTGGACAATTTCATGCTCTCAACTTTGTGGGAACAGTTTGGGGATGGCCCCTTCCTGTTCCAACATGACCGCGCACCAGTGCACAAAGCAAGGTCCATAAAGACATGGATGAGCCAATGTGGTGTGGAAGAACTTGACTGGCCTGCACAGAGTCCTGACCTCAACCCGATAGCACACCTTTGGGATGAATTAGAGCGGAGACTGCAAGCCAGGCCTTCTTGTCCAACATCAGCGTCTGACCTCACAAATGTGCTTCTGGAAGGATGGTCAAAAATTCCCATAAACCTGCTCCTAACCCTTGTGAAAAGCTTTCCCAGAAGAGTTGAAGCTGTTACAGCTGCAAAGGGTGGGCTGACATCATATTAAACCCTTTGGATTGAGAATGGGATGTCACTCAAGTTCATACGCATGTGAAGGCAGACGAGCAAATACGTTTGGCAATATAGTGTACATGAGAGGAAGTGGATATGCATTTTTTTTTTTTTTTAGTGATTTGATTAAGGCTTCTGTAATCTATGCTTGGGCGAAGACCTCCATCCTTCTTCTTCACAAAAAAGAAACCAAAAGCCACAGGTGAGGTTCATGGTCTAATAAAGCCTCACTCTAACGCTTCCTGTCTGTAGGTACCCATGGCTCACTCCTCCTCCTGTGTTAGGGGATATACTCTCTAAAAGGTCTCTGTATTCTGCAGGAATGTCAAGTGGTCTCTCATTATTTGGGATTGCTATGCAAATTGATCTGAAGAGATTGAAGGGAGTGTGATACAATGCTGGTAACAATAATCTACCCAAGCCAAGAGACACCCAATGTAACAATTCTGAAAAATTTAATGACAAAAATGGAAATATACTCATGGTGAAGGGCACCAGTACTCAATGCTACAGGCTCAGTCTGTAAATGTAAAGGAATCTGTAACTCCTCCACCAGCTTGCCATGAAATAAAACTCGCTTCTGCTTTGGAGTCAATTAAGCCTGGAATGAAAGAAAACCCATGATGGCAATATACAGTAACTGGTAGAAGAAAGGACTTCAGACCAACCTCTTTATGGAAATACTGACCATGTGGCTCCTCCACACGCTTTCCAGGGGTTGGTGCCTGAGGTCTGTGCGGATGGGCGCAATAGTCATGTAGAACATGACCAGCACCACCACAATACAAGCACAGACTGCCTTGTAAATAACAAAGCCTCTCCTGTGGTGACAGGCACGATAAATCACACTGCATAGGTTCTTCTCGGTTGTTGGGAGAGCAGATCTTGTGTTTCTTTGGGGAACCATAGTCTGCAGTTTAACACTCACACAACGGGTGAGTTGGTCCAAGCGAATGGATAGAGTGATAAACTGATCAAGATTCAACTCTTCATCTCTACAGGCCAATTCAGTTAGAATGTTGGGATTGAGACCTTGGCAAATATGACTAGCAAAGTTGGCTCATTCTACTCACTACTAGCCGCCAGTATCTGAAATTCTAGTGTGTAGTCTGACACAGAACAATTACTTTGTATTTTAGTGAGAAGTTCTCCAGTAACTTTACCCCTATATGGATGACAAAAGACTATACAGAAGCAAGAGGTCACCATAATCAGGGTTAGTCACCCCTTAATTACAATATCAGTAGAAAGCCATCATTTAAAAGAAAAGACAGCATGACCTGCTGGTGACCTTTCAAAAAGCAGGTCAAGATCTCACTCTGTTCTTCAGATGATCAGCTGGGTAACACTGTACTGAAATCAATGCTGATAAACACACCAGTGATCATTACTGCTTCATAAATTAGCAAGAAAAAGAAATGGAACTGAATAAAGTCCTGCATGTTGGAACAGCTGGTGATTTCCACAAGACACATCACAAACACCTTGAATGTTACACATGAAAACAAAAGAAAATATCAGAGTTTCACTAATAGCTAACATGCAGAAGTTTCAAGTAAAGCTAATTTCTTGCTGCAGCTAAGATCACATGCATCCTGTAAGAGGAAGGAGCGTATTAATGAGCCTTTACTCTGCATGCGAGCCTACAGTTTAAGTGTTAACCACATCTTATACCACACCTAAAATTAATACTTCAGTGCTGCCTGTGTTCTTGCCATTTGTGAGAACCACTTCAATGCTGACACTAACACTGAACGGTAAGATCATTTCTTCAGGTTACATTTTTATTCATCATTTCAATCATAAACATAGTAAGAGATTTTTTTTTTTTTTTAGAAATGTGAATTAAGTAAATGGTTTTAAAATCAAAGCCCTTTCAGTCAGGCTGGTTTATTTTTAGTTACAAAGTTTCCTTTGTACATCTTGATCCATTAACAAGCCCTTATTGAGTCTGATCAAATATATCCATTCCTCTATAAAAAAACGTTCCTGTAATATAGTCTAGGCTGGCGGTGAATGTAACGGGGATTTCCTCATTTTTAGTGAGTGCATAATGTGGCACTCTTCACTGACATATGTTGTTTTTTGGCCTTTGTAACAGTGTGATTTAATATGGCGTCTGATGGCATGCTGCTCACAGCCAACAGGCTTGCCGTGTAGAAGCTGTACGCTGTCATTATTTATACCACCGATTTTAATAACTCTGTAACTCATTTTTGTGCTTAAAGGTGCAGTGTGTAAGATTTAGTACACTATATGTACAAAAGTATTGGGACATCTTCACACTTACACTTACAGGAGCTTTATGACACCCCATTCTAAATCCATAGGCATTAATATGAAGTTGGTACCCCTTTGTAGTTATAACAGCTTCCACTCTTCTGGGAAGCTTTCCATGAGATTTTGGAGAGTGTCTGTGGGAATTGTAGCCTATTCATTCAGGAGAGCACTTGTGAGGTCAGACAATGCCATACTGGACGAGAGGGCCTGGCTAACAATCTCCATTCTGGTTCATCCCAAAGGTGTTCAGTGGGGTTGAGGTCAGGGCTCTGTGTGGGCTAGTCAAGTTCTTCCACACCAAACTCACTCAGCCAGGCCTTCATGGACCTTGCTTTGTGCACTGGAGCTCAGTCATGCTGGAACAGAAAAGGGCCTCAAACCACAAAGTTAGGAGTGTATAAGTGTCTAAAATGTATTGGTCTGCTGAAGCATTAAAATTCCCTTCACTGGAACTAGTAAGTAGTAAGTAAGTAAAGTTTATTTATATAGCGCTTTTTACAACAGGTGTTGTCACAAAGCAGCTTTACAAGGAAATGAGCATTAAAAAAAAAGAAATCCGGGTCCAAGCCCCCATGAGCGTCGCCAGTGGCAACAGTGGCAAGGAAAAACTCCCTAAGAGAAACAGGAAGAAACCTTGAGAGGAACCAAGACTCAGAAGGGGAACCCATCCTCCTCTGGTTGAGACCGGATAGTAAACATTGTTATTATAAAGTATTATAGTACAAAACAGGGTAAAAGGTGGAACAAACAATTAATTTGAATAGTTTAGTTCATGCAGCAGCAGCAGCAGCAGCAGCAGTGGGGTCAGGTTGTGGGGGTGAGGTTTGCACGGCGAGCAGTGGCACCCGGTCAAGGCAGAAGAGGCAGCAGCATCAGATGCACAGGATGGGCAGCTGTTCAACTCAGCAAAGGAAAGAAAGGAAAAACACACAGTCAGTTCTGCAATGGGTGATTGATTAATTGAATTAGTTTAAATGATTGATGGGGCCCTATAAGCCAACCCCTGCAAAACAACCCCATAGCATTATCACAGTCAGGCAGCTAATGTTCTCCTGGCATTCGCCAAAACCAGACTCATTCATCACACTGCCTTTTAGAAGTCAGTTCGTGAAATGTCTTCTTTCCTAGATAGTTTATGATCAACTGTGAGTGATATCATGAAGAAAACGGTTGGAAGGGTTTAGGAAACACAGGACTCTGGAGCAGTGGAAACATATTATGTGGAGTGATGAATCACACCTCTCTATCTGGTCATCTGATGGACAAGTCTAGGTTTGGTGAATGCAAAGAGAACATTACCTGCCTGACTACAATGTGCCAACTGTAGAGTTTGGTGGAGGAGGGATAATGCTATGAAGGTTCTTTTTCAGGGGTTGGCCTAGAACCCTTAGTTCCAGTGAAGGGAAATCTTAATACTTATGCAGACCAAGACATTTTGGACAATTGTCCAGCTATTTGGAACACTCTGGGGAAGGCCCTTTTCTGTTCCAGCATGACTGAGCCCCAGGGCACAAAGCAAGGTCCATAAAGTCATGGCTGGGTGAGTTTGGTGTTTAAGAACTTGACTGGCCCACACAGAGCCCTAACCCCATCAATTACCCTTAGGATAAACTAGAACGAGGATTGTTAGCCAGGTCTTCTTGCCCAACATCAGTGTCTGACCTCATATATGCTCTTCTGAATCAATGAGCAAAATTTCCTACAGACACTCTCCAAAATCGTGTAGAAAGCTTCCCAGAAGAGTGAAAGATGTTATATGTGCAAAGAGGAGAGTCCATCATAACGCCTATGGATTTAGAATGTGATTCATAAAACCTCCTGTAGCACTAATACACTAATAACCAGCCCCACCCCCTATAACATGATAACCCCTGTTTTTTTAATTTACACTAGATGGTCATTCTTTGGTCTAGAGAATACAATGTCCAGTATGTCCATAAACATTCTGAAACATTGACTTGTCAGACTAGATGTCCACTGTGCATCAGTCCATTTTAAATGAGCTTTAGCCCAGAGAAATAAGTAGTATTTCTGGTTGCATGTGAACATATGATTTCTTTTGTGCATAGAACAGTCTTAATTCACATTTGTAGATACAGCGATAGTGTTATCAATAACAGTTTGTCAGAACGTTCCAGAGCCCAGGTGATATCTATCACAGAAACAAGCTGGTTTTTAATGCAGTGCCATCTGTGGGATAAAAGGTCATAGACCGAACATTTCTTCTGCCCCAACATTTTATAAATGGGTTTGTATTAATGAACATGTTGGAGCCTCTTGTGTTTTCATACTTTTTCCCCTCTTTATGTTAAAGTGTGGCCAATAACATATGCTTTAATTGTGAAATGTGGAAAATGAACAAGAAAGTAATACATAAGACAGCTTCCAGCATTCTACCATTTCATGTTATATGTGCTGGATAGACATAGAACAATGTTAAGGCCAAAATTAGACCACCAGCAATAATATTAAATACACCATTTAAAATATGTACATACAGGCCACTCCAATAATTACAGCTCAAAATACAACACTGAATAATAAATAATAATAAATTAAAGAAATACATAAAAATCAATCAATATTCAAAATCAGTATTCAGCTCCAAGAATTTTTAGCTCTCCATACCTATGATGGCAGTAACTTCAGGCTTCTGCAGATGGAATCGCACAAGGATGATCGGGCTGTAAATACCTGCACGGTGTGCAACAGTATTCATAGATTGAGAAGACGTGGTCCAGTGCAGTGAATGTCTCGTTTGATATGTGGAAAATGGTTTGCAAAGCAGATGTTAATGATTGGCAAAAAGAACACTATGCAGGGAACTGCATATCATAAACATATGGAGCAAAGTGGCGTGTAAGATACCTTTGCTCACTTCTGCTCAAAAACGGTACGGTGTTACAGTGGGCAAAGAGACACAAAAACTTTTCATGACTGGAAACTTGTTATTTGGTCAAATTAATCTTGTTTCTGCCTGTATGTGAATGATAGTAGGCATTGTGTTCATCGTAGAACTCAGAAAGCCTTCAATGATGACTGCATTCAAGGTGTGGTTCCAGCTGGAGGAGCACACATAAATAGATCCTTTGGTTGAGGTGACATTAAATTTGAACTACAGTACCTACATTGAGCATAATATAGCAGTCTGTGGTGGTCATGCTTGGTGGCTGAACCCACACAATGATGGACGTGGTGATGATGGAACCGCACCATCAGCTCCTGGGGCAGGTTGAACTTCCTCAGCTGATGCAGGAAGTACATGCCATGCTGGATGGAGCTGATGTTACTGTCCCACTTCAGGTCCCTGTTGATTGTTGTGCCAGGAACTTGCATGATTTTACTGCCATTACAGTTCTGTCCAGGATAGTGAGTGCTGGCAGGGTGGAGGGTTCCTCCTGAAGTCCACTGTCATCTCCGCTGTTTTCACTGTTTTCATTGTATTCAGCACAAGGTTGTTGTAGCTGCTCCAAAGGACCACCTGATCAACCACCTGTCTGTAAGCAGACTTGTCACCATCTTGAATGAGACCAATGACTGTAGTGTCATCTGCATACTTCAAGATTTTAACTGAGAGGTCCGTGGAGGTACAGTCATACATGTACAGTGAGAAGAGCAATGGTGAGAGTACACAACCCTGTGGGGCACACATATTGATGTGTTTAAGCAGAACTTTCCCAACCTCACCTGCTGCTCTCTGCCAGTGAGGAAGTTGGTGATCCACTGGCAGGTGGGGTTGGCACACTAGCTGTCCTGGGATGATTGTATTAAAGGCTGAGCTGAAGTCCAAGAACAGAATTCTTGCATAAGTTCTTGGGTGGTCAATCTGTTGGAGAATAAGTTGGAGTCCCATTTTCACTGCATCATCCACTGACCTGTTTGCCCGGTATGCAAACTGCATGGGGGGCTAGCAGAAAATCTTTGATGTTTTTCAGATGAGAGAGCGCCAGTCTCTTCAAGAATTCATTACTACAGAGGCAACAGATTTGTAGTCATTCAATCCTGTGACTGTTGCTTTTTCAGGAACTGGTATTATGGTGGAGCATTTGAAAGAGGAAGGTAGGACACACAGCTCCAGTGATTGTTGAAGAGCGCTTTAAAGACTGGTGCGAGCTGGTCAGTGCAGGCTCTCAGACAGGAGGGTGATACACCATTTGGTTCTAGTGCTTTCCTCACTTGTTTCCTGAAGAGTCGATGCATATCCTTCTTGCAGATCTTCAGGGCAGACTGAATAGGTGGCTGATTGACAGGAAGGTTTGAATCCATGCTGAATGGGAGTGTCCTTTTTGTAGCTGGTGATGTTCTGCAGGGATGTCCAGATGGTTGATGGCTTGTTTGTGGATGTCATACTAAGTAAATCATATCTTAAACACTAACAACATCACACATCTGTTGCTGCTGAGAAACTTCTCAGCATGATAAAGCTGCAATAGAAAGTCAATAAAGTCAAGTACCTCTTGGAAGAGGAAGTTGTAGCTTACAGTTAAACATGCAGAGAATATTTGGTTTAATATTTTAATCTCTGTTCTCACAATATGCCATTTGGATGCTGGTGATAATATACTATTTCTTTAGTTCTAAATAATTTTAGTGCACCATTAGACAGAATACAGTCAGTATGAAGTGTGTTCATACAGTTTTTGGAATTTGTGTTTTGAGTGCTGACAAATTTGTCAAAACAAGTTCTAGATTTATTACAAAACAGTACACTTTTGAGATATAAAAATATGACTATAATTCAAGTACTGCCACAATGACCTTTAATGATTGGATTGATATTGTAGATTTTAATGTGATGACATCACTCAGAATGGCTCTTCCTCTGATCTTCCTGCTCATTTTCATGGGTGAGTCATTATAGTTTATATTAATTGTTTATTATATTAATCTCTGTTTTATACATATAATGTGACAAAACATTAATTTGTTCATGTCTAGAACTACACCATGCTAATTATGTTGACAGTGTTTGCTAATTTCTCTTCTGTTCAAACCTCCCTCACTCTGCTGCAACACTTTCAGAGCTGTTCTCACTTTGTGGTTTCTCACAGAATCAGCTCAGTGTTGTAGAGTAGCTGCTGGAGTTAGAGAGGAGAGAAGTGAAGCTGTAAACTACAGTAAATCTGACTGTCTTATGGGCTCCAGAATCTGTAATCAGCTCTTTAATCCATTGTATGTTTCAGGAGTTTCTGGAAAAGAGTGGAGTGTGAAGTACAACCAACAGGAAATACATGCTGTAAAAGGATCCACAGTGTTTTTGAATGGAAGTTATACTCATCCAGAAGGTCTTACAGTGACTGAGACTTTCTGGACATTAGACCCATATCTGAAGCCTGATCTGAGTAAAGACCCAGATTACTTGGGGAGAATTGAGTATTTTACTGATGTACAGAAACACTTCTCCCTCAAACTGAGTGATGTAATGGAGAAAGATGAACGAGTGTACTACTTCAGAGTCATAACAAATGTAGATAAAGACAAATGGGTAGGTCAACCTGGAGTTCGTCTCAAAATTGAAGGTAAGTTAAAGACTATTTCATAAGTGAGACAGCTCTTAATCTCAATCTAGCCAGAATGTCTTCAGGGTGAAGTACTGCTGTGATATGCTTATGCTGCTTTGTTTCAAAGATTTGGTTAACTAATTTTCAAATTTTAAATTTTAACACATTTAATATAAGGATTAATCTTAGGTCCTGTGTGTGTGTGTATATATACAGTCTGACTGACCCAACATTCATCTGGTACAAAAATGGACATCCTTTAACCACAAAGACCATCAAGAACAACCAGCTCCACCTGCAGACACTCAGCAGTGAGGATGCAGGCAGTTATAGCTGTGCTGTAGAAGGACATCAGTATCTCCACTCTACTGCTCAGAACCTCAGAGTCAGATGTGAGTGTAGTTCATATTCTTCAGATATACTGTGCACACAGTACATTTTGCAGTTATATTAGGAAAAAACAATAATGAATAAAAAAGATTAATAAATACAAAACAATAAAATTAATAAACATCTAGGTAACATGTCATAATCATTTTAAAAATATCATGTCCTTAGATCTTCCAAAGAATGTCTCAGTGTCCATCAGTCCCTCTGGTGAAATAACGGAGGGCAGTTCCATGATTCTGACCTGCAGCAGTGATGGATACCCACCTGTGAAGATCTACACCTGGTTTAAGGGATCAACATCAGCAGGAGAAGGAAAAACCTACAGCATTCCCAACATCAGATCTAAGGACAGTGGAGAATACACATGCCAGAGTCGGAATGATCATGGAGAGAGAAACTCCACCGCTGTGCAGATTAATGTTCTATGTATGTTGATGATTTTTAAGGTTTCATTAAGTTATGGCCTGACACCCACTTTCCTCAAAACTGTATTTTGTTGTTTTTTGTTTTTTTTTTGCTATAGATCTTCCAAAGAATGTCTCAGTGTCCATCAGTCCCTCTGGTGAAATAGTGGAGGGCAGTTCAGTGACTCTGACCTGCAGCAGTGATGGATACCCACCTGTGAAGAACTACACCTGGTTTAAGGGATCAACATCAGTAGGAGAAGGAAAAACCTACAGCATTCCCAACATCAGATCTGATGACAGTGGAGAATACACATGCCAGAGTCGGAATGATCATGGAGAGAGAAGATCCAATGCTGTGCAGATTAATGTTCTATGTATGTTGATGGTTTTTAAGGTGCAAATAGATGATTTTTTGACACACAGTATCATCACAATTCTTTTGTGTTATCTGCTGTAGATCCTCCAAAGAATATTTCAGCATCCATCAGTCCCTCTGGTGAAATAGTGGAGGGCAGTTCAGTGATTCTGACCTGCAGCAGTGATGCAAACCCACCTGTGAAGAACTACACCTGGTTTAAAGAAGGTGGAACCTCACCTGTAGGATCTGGACAGACGTACAGCATCATCATCACTGCTGACCACACTGGACTGTACTACTGTGAAGCTCAGAATGACCATGGAGTTCAGAAATCAGCTCCAGTGCCAGTCATTTTAAATGGTGAGGTACACGACTACATGTAATTGTGTTTGAATTTGTTCAATTTTCTGTGTCTTCTGATTGATAAGTAATCATAAAGTCATTTCTCTATGTTTTACAAATTATGACAGTTTTATGCATATGTTTCTGGTTATATATGTGCTTTTTAGAGTATTATTGTTTCTTAGCAGGTTATTCAGTAACTCTCTATTCAGCTGCTGGTGTCGGACTTTGTGGGGTTGCAGTTTTTCTTGCTGTATTTTTCTGGAGAAGGTTAGAATCATTATACTGAGACAATTAAGTTAAATACAGTTATATTATATTATGTCCTCACAACATCTGGTGCACTCCAAATTGTTATCTATAAAGAACACACATTCAGAGTCTCCATACTGTTTGAATAAATGTTGATTTATTTATTGTTTGTGAGCAGGAGAAAGAGGCAGACCAGAAATATGAAAGAACGAGTGGTGAGTTCTTACTGTATTCTAAATATCAGTCAGTCAGTGGTGGGTCCTGTTGCCTTTGGCCAAAAACTGACCAATTTCTGACATGTTCTCTCACTTTCTGTTCTGAAGAACACAGGCCATAGTGCCAAGGCTCCTGATGACGACTCTGATAGTGCTGACATCTACGCAAATATAACAGTGAGTTGCAAACAGTAAACACTTATTACAGTGTTATTACACCACATTTCTACTTCATTTTAGTGAATGCTGAAAGCAAATAATGACAGATCTCACTCCTTTCAGATGAAGTGAATTATTTATCTACCCTTCATGCTTTTACTGATCACTTTACACAAAGATTAATCATCGACCTTGAGTGTTTTATTCAGATTTCACTACAGTTTCATTCTTGATATGTATTCATAGATTTCACTACTAGATTTTAATTGTTTCACAAAAGATTAACGAGGTTTTTTTCACTCTGTGAAGAAACAACATTCCAGTCAATCACTGCTGGATATAAACACTACTGAATGAAGTAACATAACAGAAAATTCAGGATGTCCACACTAAACATATTCATCAGATAAAATGTAAACAAACTATGAATGTATCAGCCAACAGCTTAAAGTGGAATTTCAGTGCAATTCAGGCTGTTTCCTTGGATAAAAATGAACAATTCCTGACCTGTTCTCTAACCCTCTGTTCTGCAGAACACAGGCCTCAAAGCCCCGCCTCCTGAAGATGACTCATCCAGTGCTGATGTCTATGAGAGTATACAAGTGAGTCCCAAACATTAAAGTCTTCTTACACTGTAATTGCACCACAATTCAACTACATTTTATAGAAGGGAGAACCTTGAAAGCAATTAATGACACAGGTCTTGGTACTTTAAGATGAAGTGAATGATTTATCTTCTCATCATTCTTTCACTGATCACTGGAAATTGTAATGATTAATGGTCAACCTTGAGTGTGTTATTGTGATTTGTATCAGTTTTATTCTTAATTAGTTTTGACAAACACAGATTAATGAACATTTATTTACACTCTGTGAAGAAAAATAGTTCTGATCTCATCTGCATATAAAGGCCACTACGTAAAATTTCGCAAGAGCAAAACATTCAAAATGAGTGTGCAGTTTAATGTCAATGTTGTCATTAAAATATGACCCATTGCTCTCTGTTCTCAGGGCACAGGCCTTGGTGCTCCATCTGCTGATGATGACTCATTTAGTGTTGATGACTATGAGAATATCCCGTAAGTCTTATTACATTGTTGTTACACTATAATCCAACTACACTTTTAGACAAACAAGTAATGACAAGGATCTAGTACTTTTTTAATGTTTTCTCTGTTCTTCATTGTTTTTCTGATCACTGGAAATGACAATTCAAATACAGATATTTCTAATAATGTTTCTGTATTAGTATGACTGTAGACTAGGCTGAGTAGATCAGCACAGCAGTCCCAAAATCTGACAATACATTTGATTAGATTAGATTAGATTTGATTAGATTAGATTAGATTCAACTTTATTATCATGGTGCATGGTGCAAGTACAGAGCCAATGAAATACAGTTAGCATCTAAACAGAAGTACATATACAGAAGTACAGTATTATTTGCATATGAAATGCAGAAGGAGGGTAGAGTGGAAAATATGTAAATATGCAAGTATAAATATAATATACGTAAATACAGAGGGAATGGAAAGAATGCACATGTAGGTTGCATGTAATGTGAGAGCAGCATATGTAAAAGATAAGTATGCAGAGTAAACTTGTACATTAACTGTCGGTGCAAATATGAATAGTGCAGTAATACTAGGATATAAAGTACAATAACAGTGCAGTGAGTGCAAAGACGCGGTTAAAATGGTGGTGTGGAGTTCAGCAAGGTCACAGCCTCAGGGAAGAAGCTGGTGTGAGAGCAGAGGCTTCTGTAATGCCTGCCAGATGGGAGGAGGGTAAAAAGTCCATGGCTAGGAAGAGAAACATCCTTAAAGATGTTACTTGCCCTGCCCAGGCAGAGCTTATAGTAAATGTTCTCAGTGGAGGGTAACTGGGTACCTGTGATGTGCTGGGCATTTTTCAGCACCCACTGGAGCTCTTTGCAGTCAGATACAGAGCAGTTGCCGAAACACACTGAGATGCAGTTTGTGAGTTTGCTCTCAATGGTACAGCGGTAAAAGTTCATCAGTATCCTGGGACACAGGTGAGCTTTCTTGAGGCTCTGTAGGAAGTAAAGTCACTGTGCCTTTTTGACCATGATGGAGGAGTTTAGGAACGAGGTGAGATCATCAGAGATGTGGATACCAAGGAACCTGAAGCCTGTGTGTCTGGCTCCCACCCCTCTTAAAGTCCACTATGATCTCCTTGGTTTTCTGGGTGTTGAGCGCCAGGTTGTTATCATCACACCATGCCATCAGGTGCTGCACCTCGTCCCTGTATCCCATGTCATTGTCACTTCTGATCAGACCTATCACTGTGGTGTTATCCGTGAACTTGATTATGGAGTTGAAGCCATAAACAGAAACAAAGTCATGGGTGAACAGGGAGGGAGAACAGACGAGGGCTGAGCACACAGCCTTGTGGCATGCCAGTGTTCAGGGTGATGGGGAGGAGAAGAGAGAGTCTAACTTAACAGACTGCGGTCTGTTGGTCAGCATGTCCAGAATCCAATTGCACAGAGATGTACTGATACCAAGCTGGCTAAGCTTTAAGATCAGTTTGCAGGGGATCACTGTGTAAAATGCTGAACGGATATCAATAAACAGCATTCTGACACAGTCCAGGTGGGTCAGTACAGTGTGGAACGCTGTAGAAATGGTGTTCTCCATTGACCTGTTGTGACAGTAGGCAAACTGGTGTGGGTCCATTGTAACAGGCAGACAGAACTTGAAAAAAGAATGTCTTTCAAAGCATTTGGAGATGATGGAGGTGTTTGCGACAGGGTGGACATCATTCAGAGCTGAAGCAGTCGATGCTTTGGCACAATGATGGTGGTCTTGAAGCTAGTTGTGAGAACTGCCTGGGCCAGGGACACACTGTAAATGTCAGTGAAGACCCCAGTTAGCTGTTTAGCACAGGCTCTTAGCACACAGCCAGGTACTCCATCGGGTCCAGCTGCCTTTCGTGCATTCACCTTGCTCAGAGTGTGACAGACATCTGCGGTGGAGAGTGTAAGTGGCTGGTCAATCTGTTTTGGAGAAGGCCACCTTATTTCCCCTGTCAAAGCAAGCATAGAAGTGAGCTAATCTGTCTCAAGTTTATTACTGTGATTACACAAATTACAGCTTAATTTTTATTGTTAGATTTTAAGACAACTGTGCCACAAAAATAGATTAAAAACAATGTTTATTTACACTTTGCCAAGAAACATGTGGCTGATATAGAACCGCTGTATATTAATAATACTAAGTGAAGTATTGCCTTGTAAAAACATGATGGTGTGTATACTGGAAATGTCAAGTCTGCTCATCAAGACAAACTAGAAATTACAAACTTGTTATCTAAAAGCTTGAGAGAACTTGTGACTTATTTAACATGTGTTTTAATACATTTTAAAGCAGTATCTGTAGTTTCTCCCATCAGGCTAGCAATATCTTTATATACATTGAAGGAAAGTTCATACAGCTCACTATTCTCAACCTCATGGATTAGAACACCAGCATTACGCAATGAAATGTGACGAGATGTCAAGAGCAGAAATGGTGTGTCGGTCAAAATGTGTAATTAATAAATTTGTAAAAAGATTGTAATAAACTTTTAATAATGCAATAAAATTTGTAATAAAATTGGAGCTGTTAACACACTTTTTAAAGGTTGGTCATCATTAAGAGCTGCATTACAAGTGAATTACAGGTGGATACCTTAATCAGATTATTGAAATATGTTGGCGCTCATATAATGCTTCACATTGTGAGATTGCAAGTTGTGAGATAATAATTGTGTAATAATGTAATGTTGATACAGCATTGTGTGTATTTGTTATAAATGAACATGTTTCTGTGCTCTGCTCCAACAAATTGTATTCTCTATCACCTGCAGCATCACTGAGACCATCACCATCAATATCAACCACAACTCTACCAACAATCCAATGGATGACCACATCTGAGAGATTACTTATTGAATAATGCCTTTTTTCCTATGAAATTTTAATATAAATCTTTTGTTACAGTCCTCATAGTGTGCTTCATGGCCTTCATTACATTTCAGTAAATATTTATAAATAAGGAAACTTTTCCTGATTTGTGTTAAACTTACTGGACTTGAGGTTTAATCTTGAATAAGCCTCTCTAGTTTTGAGACAAAACTTGCTCAGCAACATCACTCATTAAATGTCATCAGACGATTTGCAGTCCTTCTAAATTGATTTTCTGTATATTTTAAAGCTTTTCTCTTGTAATTGTTCTTTTTATTCACAGTTATAAGCCTTCATTTTGTTTTGTTCTTACATTTTATTTGTACTCTTTGATTATGTCTATTTTATCTATTTTACAATTGTAATGTGATCATGGATCATAAATAAACTTATGTCAAAATATTGTCCTTCTTCTTCTTCTTCTTTTTATTATTATTATTATTATTATTATTATTATTATTATTATTATCATTAGCATTGCTAGTATGACTACATGTGAATGTATGTGTTGATTCCCAGTTTCTCAGAGCAGAGAAACAGCGCCCTCTGCCTTTCCATTCACAAACTGTCGCACTAGTGATGTCAAACCTCACAGCCACTTAAAGTGACAGTGCAAACACTAATCCTACCTTTGTGTAGGACTAATAGAAAATATCACCTAAATAAATATCAATAATTGATTTAATTTGTAATAATTGATTCATATATTATAATTTGTCTCTTAATTTCTTTATCAATAAATGTATATTTTTAGCTATTGAACTTTAATTAGTAGCAAAATCCAAAGATCAGCATCTGTTGTGTTTTTAGCTACAGAAGAAATACTATAATTTACAGCAAGTCAAAATTTAAATCCAAAATACGTCCATATTCCAAAATGGGAATCTAAGTTTGCTTACTTCCTGACCTGCTTTTAGAACTTAGATCATTTTGAATGTCTTTTGGGGGTGGAAAAAAGCATTCAGTGTAGCAAATCTTTGTTATCAGACATCAGAATTTGGTTCTTTGTTTAACTACTTGCTCCCAGGAATAGAACTAAAACTCCTGAGATGGTGGCTTATTAGATCTTGGAGGCTCTTGTAAGAGATCAGAGCTTGTTGAAGTGTTACATGTGATATATACATATGGCCATAAATACAAAAAGAAAAAGCTTAGCAGAAAATCATCAAATCATTGGCTGTATGATATTCACTATGTGGTCAAAAGTATGTGGACATCCCCCCAATTATAAAGGTGTTTCAGACACCCATTGCTAATATCTATATAAACATTGCTTTAATGTGTGCTAATAAGACAACCATGCAGTCAGTATAGACACACACTGGCACTAGAATGCGTCGTAATGAAACACTCAGTGACTTTAAACATGGCACTGTCATTGGATGCTCCCTTGGCCACAAATCGGTTTCTGAAATTTCTACTCAGCTACATCTGCTCTACCAACTGCTTGTGCTATTATTGTGAAGCAGGAAGCGTCTACAGCAGCTTAGCCATGAAGCATAGACCATGCAAACTCAGAGAACGGGGCCAACGAGTGTTGAAGTGCATCGTCTGTAAAAATGGCCCATCACCTGTCACATCCAGTGGTGGACAGTAACTAAGTAAATGTAATTCGTTACTGTACTTAAGTAGTTTTTTCGTATATCTGTACTTTACTGAAGTGTTCACTCCACTACATTTCAAAGTGAAATATCTTTTTTTAACTTTTTACTCCACTACATTAAGTGAAATCTGTCATTCCTTTTGGTTAATGTGTGAATTAAAAAAAAATAACGTCAAAACGAAAGAAGTGTAAAGCAAGAACACCAATCAGGGCACAGTGCACACTTTGTGTTGAGCGTGTTTTCACCTGTTGGTCATACTGAACCAGTGCAAGCACACGATTCAATGGCAGTGCAGCAGCATAAGTGCCTACACCAACATAAATGATGGAACTAACCTAACTTTGTGTAAATAGACCACAATATAGAAATATGTACACATATACAGTTGTGACTGTGTGCCCTTTTTTCTGAATTTATACAAACACTTTCATTTTATAGTAAAATTCATAGTGTTAAAATCACAATGTAAACATCTTTTGACTCCCTGAGAGTTACCTTAACAATCATCAGTGTTACAATGTCCTTAGAGTTGGAATTATTTGTCAGAGTTAACAAACCAAGAGCAGTTTCAACTCCTTGCAATGTATTCTGTCTCACAAGCTCCGCCTCCAACTTTTGCACTCCTTAGAGTTCGTAAGGCGCTATATTTTTTGCCATTCATCGATTTCAACAGGTGTGCCTATTTTGCTCCTACTCTTGAATTTGAAAGGTACTAACATAAACACATTTTAATACACATTTTTTCTTTTGTTTATTTCTAAACTTATTTCAACTACACAGTAAAAATAAGTGTTACTTAACACCTACAGAGTTTAATTTAACTCCATTTCAGATAACATTTGGTCCCACTCGAAAACAGTGTTAAAGTAATTCTATGGACAGTGTCAAACTTTTAGAGTAAATTCTACTAAAAATGGTGTTGAAATTAACACGTGAAAAAATATTTAACACTGTGGTTTACTCACACTTTTCAGAGTTAATTTAACTCAAAAAAAAAATGTCACTCTTATGTGTAATTGTATTTAACCCTGATGCAGTTGCATTTAATGATATTTTTTGTTCCCACAATGTTATTTTTAAATCTCAATTGCATCATACAGTGTTACTGAATTATTGTAATGTAATTACTGTCAAAAGCAAACAAATACAATAACACAAGATGACAGTACCTGTATTTATTGTAAAGGTAATAACACTGAACAAACAAGAACAAAAATCCTCCTGCCCATACTCATCTTGCCTATAATGGTGAGATCAATACATCAATGTCAAATGATAAATCATGTGCTTACCAGAGAAAGCAATACGGGACAACAAATAAAGCTGTGTCATTCGTTCCATAGGACATTTGTATGTCAAAAGGCCTATGATAATGCAGGTTGTCAACATGAAAGAAAACAACCATGTTTTGACCTGGTCACTTCATATGCATGGAAATGCTCTTGAAAAGCTACAGTAACTAAAGCATAGTGAGCAGCAACAGTTTTCCATGTATTATCAAAACAGAATCAATCTGTAAAATAGGCATTCAGATTCAACTTTGCCACAGATGACCAGATGTTGGCGGTAAATAAACCCATGATATTTAGCCCAACACACCTTCATAACTAGGTGCTACTGGGCACCTGCATTGCTATAGCAATTCCAGAACCTCCTTTAACCATGTTCAAAGACACCATGTTCCCTGGACCAATGTCTAAGCAACTAAAAGTTGCTGAAGATCGCCAATTGTATGCCATATGATTCTGATTTTGTCAATGTTTTGGTAATATTTTTTAATTATTTTAGTTGTTTTAAATTGTTTGCCTTCATACCACACCAACTAGTGAAGTACAGGTCCAATTTTCTGGATGCAGCGGGGAAACAACTGCTTGAACAGTTTATGGTGTTCCACAATCAAGTGCTTTAAATAAACACACAGACCTTGGGATAACATGGGAGAGAATATAATATTATATAGATAACTATCTGAAGTAATAAAAGAAGTAGGTCCCAGTGTTGGTCAGTAGAAGTTACCAAATGTCCAAAGATAAAAGGAACATTCCTCAGTAGGCACCATGACTGAATTGCATTCAGTCCCAGATTATTAGATCCTTCACTTAAACTCACAGCCACAGGTCTATTGTTTCTCACCATGAATCCATAATCAAAATTTTGTATTCTTAAATGGAATTCTCCTAATGTCACACGTGTTTCCTTTAAATACTTAAATATTAACTTCAATTCGTACTGGGCCACCCTTTCTAACACATGCATCACATCAACTGAAGTTCTCAGTTGTGTGAAAAATACTGCAATGAGTTTAATAAACATGAACGAAGAGATGGATTCCTAATCATTTCTTGACAGTGAGCTATGTGCAACACTGTCTTGGAACAATCTTCAGAGAATTCTGTCTGAAAGTCATCTTTTTCTGCTAAACAAAACCTACAGCAGTACCTTGCGCTGAAAGACTCTACCAGACTAAACAAACTATGTAAAGCCAGATTATCACCAGTAACCTGTACTACACTGCCACGTACACGACCACCATATAAAGGAATCTCAACACCATCACTCTCCAACACTTTAATATCTCAAACAACAGGAGCAAGAGTTTAACTAAAACCATACCGTTTAAGATCTTGAACATGAAATAAGGCACACAGGTGTATATTAGCCAAACAAGAATTCCATTTTGGAGAGAAGTTCCTTAAAGTAAAATATATAGCACCCAATTTATGAATACTTTGCTTGGAACCCAGAGGGTTTGCAACCTCAATCATCATAGAACATCTGGATCTGCATAGTGTGCCTTTCTGTTGAGAACAGAGGGTGACTCTTAATAAAATATCCATCACAAATATCTCTGAGTCTTGAATTGCTGGTACCTGTGCTTTGCAACATTTCTGCAACATTGACTTTTAAATATTGACTGCAATGAAGAAAGAATTGGAACATACATTAATTTGTCTTGAACTACTACCTGATCATAAGTTCCAGTCTTTTTGTTTCGTCTTGTGTCAAATATTGAGCCAATTACACATTCAAATGGTTCTACCGTTTCACACTTGTCTGTTAAAAATTTTGATTGCTTGTATTAAGAATTTAAAACAGTGAAAGGATTTTCCAACTCCTCAAAACATTCTTCAACCTTCCTGCACATTTTGGTTTGTCTTTCATCACAAAACACATGCTTAATGACAGTTTCTTTAGCATGCTGATGAATATCTTGGACAATATCCTCCATGGACATCACAACATAATTCACTACACTTTGACCTACACCTGCTGCCTTTAGATCAGCAATTACAGACGCACAAATATTTACAATGTCTGGCAAAGACAGCTCTGACTCAGATGCATTTTCAGCTGATACTTCGACATGTGTGACATTACAAGTATTGAGGGTACTCTGAGGATTTGAAAAATCACCATCTTCTACAGAATCCAGGGAACTGCTTACATGGTACTTGTTAAGATGCTTTCTTAAACCAGAAAAGCTACGAAAAGAACGTGAACACCCCACTTGACCACATTTAAGATGAAGTGTCCTCCCTGTACAGAGTCCATGAATTACCTTAAGTTGCTTGATATTTACTCACAGACATAAGCCTTTCATGGCCTAACAATAGAAGTTTAGCTTGGAAAAACATTGCTTCTCTGCAGCATTGTACTCAAAGGCTGAACTACGGCAACTCTAAAGGTACAAACTTAAGGCAAACTGCTATAAAAAAATAACCACTAGAGGTCACTGTTGGGTAACAGACAGCACACTCCCTGCCTGGTATTACGAATTATACCACTATGTCCTTTTTAGGAGCAGCACAACTTCAGATATGGGCCTGGAATACACTTTGGGTGTGCCTTGACTGACGACTTTTATGTCCACCTTGCGAACCCTTTTGTCTTGGCTGGGAATAGCGTTCACCACCACTCCGGTGGGCCATTCATTTCTCTTGACTTGATTATCTTTGAGAAGAACAATGTCTCCTACTTGCAAGTTAGGCCGATCCACCTGCCACTTTCTTCTCGGCTGGAGCGTCTCCAAGTACTCTTGCTTCCATCGTTTCCAGAATGAGTCTGCAAGGATCTGCACTTGTTTCCACTGAGGTCAAACTCTCCTGGAGGTGCAGAGACTGGCTCTAGCTTTCGAGTTAGAAGCATAGCTGGAGTGAGAACTGCTGGCATGTCTGGATCTGTGGAGATGGGTGTCAGAGGTCTTGAATTCATTATTGCCATGACTTCTGACATAAGAGTGACAAGGACCTCATGTGACAGGTGAAGGGAACCTTCTTTGAGCAGCATGGCGTCCAGGATCCGTCGAGCAACTCCTTTCATTCTCTCCCACACTCCACCCATGTGCAATGAGTGAGGTGGGTTAAAAATCCAAGTGAAGCCTTGGTCTTTGAGGTAAGCTGTGAACTCAGGATCCTTTGAATTCATCTTAAGCTCTTTGCTCGCACCAATGAAGTTGGTCCCACGATCGGAAGGAAAGAGCCTGATAGGTCCTCGGATAGAAGTGAACCTCCTTAATGCGTTTATGAAGCTTGAAGTGGACAATGACTCGATAACTTCAATATGCACTGCTCTCGTTCCCAAACAGGTGAATAGGATAGCCCAGCGTTTACTCTCTACTAGGCCTCCTCTAGTTTGTCAGGAGCTGACGGTCCACGGTCTAAACACAGCCATGCCGACATTTGTGAATGGAGGATCTGGGGTAATTCTGTCTGGAGGTAAGTCAAACATTCTTTGCTCCTGCTATTTTCCTCTTAACCTTATGCAGACAACACACTTGTGTATGATGCTTGACACAAGCCTTTTACTTCCAGTAATCCAAAGCCCTGCGGATCTGACAGCTCCTTCAGTGAAATGTCTGCCCTGGTGAGAAACTTGTTCGTGATAGTGTCTGACAAGTAGAGTAGCGACGTGGTGATTTTTGGGAATGATTAGTGGATGTTTATCTTCCCAGGACATTTCAGCAAAAGAAGACCATCCTCCAATTCTCAACAGACTGTCGTCATCCAGGATGGGGTTCAGCTTTCTTAAACTGCTGTGCTTTGATACTGCTTCCCTTTTGGAAAGACACTTTATCTCTTCTTCGAAGTATTCTTGCTGTATGCTTCTGATTATCATTGTCTTTGCTTGTGTTAGCTCATCTGTAGTACTTGCCTTGGTGTTAGGGCTTTTTGAGTAGGATCTGGCTCTATCAGCAAGCTTGGCTACAGCTTGTTCATGTATGAGGCCCTTCCAGCTTGAGAAATGATCAAATCTGTGTGAGCCGAGCTGACCTTCTGATGTTTTGGTCATGAAAGTGGTAACCTCTTGACGTACCTCAGCATCTGTGTCTGGCTCAACAAGATCGAAGGTCTCTGGCTGCAGGGTGTCATCTATGCCATCTTTACACAGGAATGCTAGACAGGAAATCCAGGTGGAATGCTTAAAGAGAGCGGCAGGTATAGGGCGTGTGCCAATGTCAGCAGGATTTTGTTCTGTGCTGATGTAGTGCCACTGTTCTGGATTAGTATTCTTCCTGATTTGGGCGACTCTGTTTGCCACATACACATAGAATCATCTAGATGTGTTGCGTATATAGCCCAAGACAATTCTGCTGTCAGCGTAAAATTTCACTCTCTGAATCTCAATGCCTAATTCGTCTGTAATCAAGCCTGCCCTCTGAACTGCTAAGACTGCAGCACAAAGCTCGAGGCGAGGGACAGTGTGGGCCGGGTATGGAGCCAGCTTGGATTTTCCCATGACAAACCCAACATGACTGTGTCCCTCCATGTTGACTGCCCTGAGGTAAGCCATGGCCGAAATGGCCATAGTGGATGCGTCTGAGAAAACACAGAGTTCTCTGTGTTGTGCAGATAGCAGTGAAATTGAGACACAGGACCTTGGGACCTGCAAATGTTCAAGCTCCAAGAGTGAGTCTGTCCATGTCGTCCAAAGTGTCTCCTTTTCAGGTGGTAAAGGAGAATCCCAGTCTTGTTTTTTGCTGGATAATTCTCTTACTAGAGCCTTCCCTTGTATGGTTATAGGCGCTACAAACCCCAAAGGATCATACAGGCCATTTACTGTAGACAGAATATTCCTTCTAGTGAATGCCTTCTCTTTTTGATTCATAGAGAAGGTAAAGCTGTCTGTCTGCAGGTTCCAAATGAGCCCTAGGCTACGCTGTGGACGTAAGGGGTCTACTCCTAATTCTAGGTCTTCCATCACAACATGACTGTTGGAGATCTTATGCAGTCAAATATTTGACTCTGCTAACATTTCTCTTGTGTTTTTCAGCACAGCGATTGCTTCATCCACAGAAGGAAATGAGGCAAGTCCATCATCCACATAGAAATTCCTCATGATGAATTGCTTAGCCTTTGTCCCATATTCTTTCTCTCCCTGTAGAGCAGCTCTCCTTAAGCCATATATGGATACGACAGGAGAGGGGCTGTTCCCGAACACATGAACCTTCATGCGCTATTCTGTGACTTTCTTTTCAGGATCATTGTTCATATCTGGTCCGCTGAGAAGGACGTCATTAAGGGAGATACCATCATGCTTCGCACTAGAGTCGAACACCACCTGTATCTGTCCCAGCTTGTGGGGGTGATAGACACTGAAAAAAGGTATGATTTTTGTAATTTTTATATGAGATAATGTTCATCTAATTTGATTTATAAGCTGCTTGTCACTAGTGGTTCTCACTTTGGTTTTGTCCTCAGGGTTGGATGGTCCAACCCAACATGCAATGCTTAGGGATAGAGCAGAAATGTGAACCATGTGGGTATGTTTAAGGACTAGTATGAGAACCACTACCATAGATGATTTTTATTCCCTGGTCTAGCACACTTAAATTCTTGAAAGCTGTGAAAATTAGCAGAAGTGTTCAATCAGGTGTGCTAGAGGGGCAACCTGAGATCGTATATAATTGGGTGGCTTTTTGGCAAGAGTCATTAAAAAGCTTGAGTCTGCTTTTTAAGACATTCTCTCTGTCAACAGAGATCGCTCCTCAGCTGATCTGTCATCATGTGACTCAGATGACACAGTCATCCGGCCACCTAATAAATGACAGAGAGTAGATTGTGAAGCTGCACGTGTAAGTAGCTCTGTCAGGATTAAAAATCTGTTTTTGATGCACTGATTGTTAGTGACTTTAATATGCAGTGTTTCTCCATAGTTATTTTTAGGATGGTTTCAGAACTTTTATTCATGTACACAGAAATGATGACCAGTTTTTGATGTAAACACGTGTGCATTAGGGAGAACTGCATGTTTTATCCTCTTTCAAGCTGAGTCAAAGTATGCATCATTAGCAAGTCTTTGGCTACGTAAGAGTTTGTCTTACACTATGGCAAATGTGAAGTCTACATAAATTTGATTCAGGATACTTCAGGGGAGAACCATGGCTACATATTGTTTTCCACCCATACTTTCTACCCCATTGACCATTTTATCAGGTATACCTTCCTTTTTACATCTACTTTACAGTTAAACCATCACAGACTGTTGCCTCTCTGTTGCTGCACAATATATTAGCCCTTCTCTATCCTGTTTGTGAACAGAAAGGGACAACCATAGGACCACTGCTGACCAGATATTGGATGGTTTGGGTGATTTGCTTAGTGGACTTTTCTCAGCACAGCCCAGTAACATACAGAAGTCCCATTATTATGTCATTGTCACTTCTCTGCTGAGAATGGAACTGGTGATGTTGTAAATTGTACAAAAACAGGTGGACTACAGTAAATAATTGTAAACCTATAAACACGTATTGCAGTTGTATCTGATAATGGTCAGTGAATCCAGGTAGAGGGAAGGTAAAATGGATACAGTGGCAGATCAGTGTATTTTGCAATGCAATGCAATGCACAAATGTCTGGCTTCTGTATGATTTTTAGATTTATTGACTATGCTAAATAATTGCATTTCTAAGTATGATTAATGTTGACATTTTGACTGGCAAAATTTATTTTCTTTGTAGCTGATTGAAAACATACTGTTGAAGAAACCTGGAGGGGATAGGGTAATTAAAGAATACACATGGACCAAGACTTTGACTGACACAACCAGAAGACAAATGGTCAATATATTAACTGCAGAAATAATGGAGACTCATGGGTAGGTTGTTCCTATGAATTTTTATTTGGTAATATAATTGATAATTGGATTAAACTGGAAACTTAAAATTTGTTTCTGATTAAACGTTTCTAACTTGGGACCTTTTATAAGTTGTTATAAGATGTTTAGTTGGTTCACCTAGTTTTCACTGGACTGTTTCAAGGACATCACCACCAAGACATGTGAGAGAGCTGTATGCCAAAGGAATTGTTTCTCTCTTTCCATACTTGAAGGACCCTTATTCCAAAAATGGATATGTAAGTATGAATGGAGTTGAATTTTGTAACTGTGTAATTCCAGTAGCACAAATACAAGTTGAACTTTCATTTTCTTCAATGAACTTTTGGGCTGTAGAGTTTACTTTCTCTGTATTCCACTGTAAAAGGAGCATTACTATGACCCGGAAAGTGGATCTGGTTACCTGGCTTGGTGTCTCAAGACGATCCAAAGAAAAGCATCCACTGAGAGCCCAAAACCAGCAAGCAGTTCATGTGGTGGAGGTCCAGATTCACAACGATCACTTTCATCCAGTTATGAGCCTGCTCTGAGTGAAGATCAGATCAGAGAGGCAATATCTCTGATGAAGTATTCCTCTGATGAAGCTGTAGTCAATCAGAAGATGAAACTCATGTTCAGCTACCACCAGAAGATGGTCCATGACCCTCAGAAATCCTCTGATGTGCTCTCTGTGTTTCCTCGCTTTACAGATGTAAAGGGCCTGGTAGGAATTGTTCACATATTGGTTGGTAGCATAGCTTTCATAAGACTACAATGTCTGGCCTTTTAAGTAATGGTTCTTTTTGCAGATTGAGCAAGACTTTGTGTTGCTGTTTGGAGAGAGTACTGCTGCAAAGTTTCTGGAAAGATGGCCAACTTCATTCAAAGACAAAGTCATCCAGCAGAGCAAGGGTCTCTCTCATTTGAGTGAAGTGCAAGAGTTGATTGAAGCTGCAGAGATGACTCTGGGAGAAAACCAGGATGAAATGGATCTGTTCGGCATGCTTCACATGTATGTATCTTCATAAAACTAGTTTGTAGTCAGTGGTGAGAAGTGTGTTCAGGCCATGCAAAATGTTTTGCTACTAGCGTATCTAATTTTGATATATTATACTGTTTTCACAGTAATTAGTATTATTTGTTTTTTGCTTGTATCTTCCTCAGTTCTGCCATACTTTCTCACTACTGGATTGTGTATGTTGCTTAAGGATGGGACAGTGACCTTGCTTCACTCATACTGCTGCTTCATTTACTTCCACCTTCTGCACAAGGCTGAAAAAAGCCAGGCAAGATGTCAGCTACCCAAGCCACAGCGTATTGTGTTTAGAAAGGTTTGTATTACTTTTTTGGTTTGTTTGTTTTTTTCTTTCAGTAATTTTATCTCGTGGGGCACTTGCAGCATTGCTGAAGTTTATTTATTTGCATATTTATCTATTGCTTTAACCAATTTGTTTCAAGGAAAGGTACCTTGAGCAGTTAATAAGGTCCTGGGTGATGGTATTTATTTATTTATATTTATATATATTTATTTATTATTTATTTATTTATTTTACTTATTTATTTATTTTAGACAGGAACCAGCATCCAAGAACATCTTGACTCCATCAGTGAAAGCTGCCAGCCCTACCTTCTTGCAGTTGGTACAACAAGAAGTCACATTCATGCGTTCTACATCATAGTGGACAAGATTGCAATTCAATGTAAGGCAGCTGGTTCTTTTTATGCTTTTGATGAATTGTTTAAAGCACATTTCCTTTTTGGTACTGCCTACAGTGAGAACCTGCATAGCATGTACACATTTATTCAGACAACAATTTATAACATAGACATTGGGAAAGTCAAGGAAAGCTCAAGAGTGGCTGAGTTGAGGGCTAGATTTGTACATTAAATGCAGATTTTGTAAGGGCATGCTGAGACGATTTGTTTCATATGTCAGTCAAATCACCATTAAAATGCCAATTTGCTTGTTAGACACTTCAAGGTAATTCATGGACTATGCCTTGGTAAAACACTTAGATTGAAATGTGGGGAAGTAGGATGTTTCCGTGTGTCAGGTACATTTTCTGTTTTTAGAAAACATGTAAAAAGAGCACATGAAGATGAAAATGCAAGTGTGTTTAATGAGGAAATGGCTACTGAAGGGGGACAAGGTGGTATTGATATTGTGCAGGAGTATTTTGATGACTTGACTCCAAACACCCTTTCTGTTCCAGAAGTGTCTAACAAGAATGTTCTGGATATGTGTGCCTCAGCTGTTGCGCAGGTCCAGGCTGCAGGAGTTGGACAGGGCATAGTAAATAGTTTGGTTTGTTCTCTGGAAGAAGTTGTGCATGAAATACAAAATCAAGGTAAAGAGACAGCTCTCAAACACTTGCCTTCAGAAGATACAGAATGTGTCAGTCAAGTCAAGAAGTCTTTAAGTGAAATTGAAAATCCTTTCACACAATTAAATTCTGAGGCAAAGCGAAGCAATTATTTTTCTGAGAAATGGAGCATTGTTAGTCCTGTGGAGAAAGTACTTGGTGTCAGATTTGATAAAAGGAGAAACAAAACCACAGGAACGTATGACCAGGTTATTGTAAATGACAAGTTTCTTGGAAACAATGCAGTCTATATTTAAACATCCAAATGTCAGTGATATGTTAAGGCCAACATATTTACCTAGTGATTCCGTATATAGTGATTTAAAGGATGCATTGTACTGGAAGAGCCATCCTCTTTTTTGTAAAGAAAGACATGTTTTGCAGATTCAATTTTATGATTATTTTGAAACTGCAAAATTATTTTGAAAAGGCATCCATAAATTAGGGGCTATATATTTTACTTTAAGCAACTTTTCCCCAAAGTACAATTCTTGTTTGGTCAACATACATTTGTGTGCGCTTTTCCATTCTCAGGATGTTAAGACATATGGGTTTAGTTCAATTTTGGAACCCCTTGTGAGAGATCTTAAATTGCTTGAAAGTGAAGGTATTGATGTCCCAGTTTTGGGTGGGCATGTACATGGAACTTGTGTTCAAGTAACAGGTGATAATCTAGGTCTCCACAGCTTATTTGGCTTCGTTCAGTCATTTAGTGGAAAACACTGTTGTCACTTTTGCCTCACAGACAGGGATAATTTTCAGACTGTATTTTCTGAAGACGAAAGAGTATTTTTGAGAACTACAGGGCTGCACTCTTAACACTGTTGGTCCATAAAGTGCGATCCTGACCAGTCAAATGTGTATGGTGTAAAAAGTGACTGTTTACTAAATTCTCTTCAGTACTTCCACACCATTGATAATGTTTCAGTGGATGTTATGCATGATATACTGGAAGGGGTTGCATAGTTTGAGGTAAAGCTTGTGTTGAAGTATATTGCTGAAAACTTTCTTTCTTATGAAGAGATTAATTGGTAGAATACAGTCTTTCAACTATGGATATGTGGAAAGGAGAAACCAGCCCCTTGCAATGAAATTAGATGATGGGAGCAATGATTTGCTTAAGTTTTTTTTTAAGAGACAACAGAAAAGCTTCAAAAATATAAGATTGAGCTTGGCAAGGAAACACCAGCATCACATGTTGTAGAACTGCAAATATTTTAGCCAGAAGAAGTTGATGTTTTGTCCAGGAAAATAAACGTTATGGTCTAATTTCACTGCAGGCAGAGCTCTATCTCTCAAATTGAATGTGTCGCTCAACACCAGTGTGCTATCAGTCAAATGGGTAAAGTACCATGGTGATGAATATCGTCCTGACTTAGTTGTTTGTACTGATGTTGTTCAAGAAATTCCGGTTTTCCCGAAAATAGACTGTACTGTAGTGCGAGATCAGCAAATATTTGTAGTTGCTACAACGCTTGAGACCTTATGTTTTAAGGAGCATTTTCATGCATTTCAGGTTGCTTTCCCCAAAAAAGAGTTCTGTGTTATTGATGTCAAGGAGCTTGTGTACAAGTTTGATGTACAAATGGCTGATAAAATGGATGATTACAGCTGGTTTGTTGTACCATACTGCCATTTTCTATGATTTACGTATTTGAATCAGTGGCATCTGGCTCAGTCACAGACAGCAATTTGTTTTACATGTTCATTTTTGTATATATATATATATATATATATATATATATATATATATATATATATATTGTTTTGTTTTGTTTTTTTTGTTTTTGTTTTTTGTTTTTTTTTGTTTTAATTATTTTCTTACAATTTGTTCATGTTATTTACAATTGTTTTTTTAACATATTGCCGTTAATTGTGGCCTTTGACGGTGCAGTTCAGCAAAATGTCTGGCAATTTGGATGAAAGAAAAGTTAAAATAAAGCTTTTGTGATGAACTTTAATACCTGCTGCATGTTTCTTCTGTGTTCCTCAGATACGGGCTTATAGTTTTGGGAAAAGTAACAGTGTGTTAGATAACAGTGAATCAGAAAAATACAAGAGTAAATTAAAATTAACACTGGGTACTAAATGTAATATAACACTGTCTAGAGTTGTAAAAATAAAGTATTATTTTGAATTAAAACTTTGAGAGTTATCCTACCGGTAGAGTAAAAATTAGTTATCACTGACGAGTGTTACACAGAGTTAATATACGACTCCTGAAGATGTTGAATTTAATCTCAAATTTTAACTCTTGCGGTAGAGTTATTTTTACACTGTAGCGAGTGGGACCATATGTTATCTGAGACAGTGTTAAATTCAACTCTATAAGCGTTAATTTAACACTTCAATTTTACTGTGTTGTAAAGGAAAACTCATTTGTGAACCTGTGTTTAAATTATTGTGTTCAAATTTAATTAATGACATTCTATTAAATGACTGGTGTACCAAGAGTGACACTGGAGTATTTTCACCTAAAATGAGTTAATGAAGCAAGACTCTTGTTACAAAAGTGATAATAGGACAATAGTCATAATTAATCTTTTAGTACTTTTACTTTTGATACTTAAGTACATTTGAAGGCGAATACTTTTGTACTTTTACTCAAGTGGAGGTCTAAAGGGAGGAACTTCTACTTTTACTGGAGTATTATTTTAGCTTGGGTATCTACTTTAATGCAAGTACATGATTTGTGTACGTCCACCACTGCTTTTAAAATAGTAACAGATTAAAGTGCTAAACGATCTTTTCATCAGGTCAGATTTTTTCTGCAGGTTGGATTGCAGCAGGAGGAGGAAGCTTTGCCCCCATTGACATCCTAATATGCATCCACGGGTCAGTACAATGTAGCAAAAAACTTCACTGTGACAAAATGACTTATTTAGGTTAGTAACATTTGGAAAAACAGATCAAACATGGTTTTGACTAAAAGAGCCGCTGGAAGTGATCACAGTGACACAAAATAGGTAAGTTGGCTACAACCAAAATGACTACAAAAAGCAATTCTGTCCACTAGCAGCTAGCAGTTTCCATTGTTTCTTATTTAAGAATCACAGAAAAGAGCATTCAAACTCTTTTTAAGTGTTTGTTTGTTAGGAGTCTTTTCTGCCTCATTTTCAGAACATTAGACATTTTTCCATGAATGCTTCACAGCAGATCTAGACCTGTACAGGATGCTGCTTCTACTGACACTGGAGCTGCTGATGTTCTGTATGATACAGTCAGAATTCAGAATGACCAGCACTGACCAGCAGGGGGAGCCCCAATGTTACATTCCACCACTGCACTGCTGCCACTGGTTGAGTTTCACTGAGCTTTTATATAAAGCTTCCCAGACAAACTCTGTTTAATAATCAGAAATTGAAGGCTTAGACACACATGCTGGTCAGTTGTGTAAGCACCTTCATGGGATTCAATGTCATATCAGCACTCCTTTAAGGCTGTTTAAATCTTACAGCAGGTCCATTCAGCACTACTTGAGAAAAGCATATTGTGCTCCCTGGGCCTTAAATTAAAGTCTGATCAGGAAAAATATGTCACAATTTATTTTGGTAGTCCACTGTACATGATTTATGGATGCTTAGTGTGTCTTTAAGTAACATCAGACTAAATATTTCTTAAATATAACTGAATTTGAAGTGTGATAGATTCCATTAAATCAGCCATAACATTAAACCTAACCCCCACCTAACTAAAACCCTAAACATACACCTACTCCTCAACCTAACCATAATGTTGTTGATAATCATTTGGGTATCACCAGAATACTTGTTAATAATTAAAATATCTGTAGATCATCTACTTAAAGTGTGACAAAATTATTTTGCAGATCAATGGAGGATGTTTTTTTTTACAAAGAAGGTATGCTATCCTGGAAGTCTTTGTCACAGAAGTTGACAGGAATTTATACACTTATTATACATCACTTACTTACACAGGGTAAGTGTTTGTAAGAAAGCTCTGTCATTATTGTTCAGTTTCTGGGACTGCTTTTGACCTGACAGTAATTGATCAGTACAGTAAAGACACTAACATGTTAGTGGTATGGTGGCCCTAATAATGTTGCTTGAATTTTACACATCAAGACCACTGCTGGTTGGAGATCAGTCCAAAGATCCATCCAAAAATTATTCAAAAAACTGTTCAGTTATAAGAGCTAGAGGACAGCTAACACATTAATTTTATTTTACATTAATAGGCTCTAACCTCTGACTTCATGATGGGTGATTGTAAGTGATGAATGTGTTCTGATTAAGCATCATGTTATAATGTGAGAAGGAGTTGACTTCCTCAGTCCCCAGTTGGTTACAGAGTGTTGCTAAAAGAAGAGGCAAATGTGCATATATTTAAAAAAAAAAACAAAAAAAAAACAAAAATTTCTCAGTTTCAAAATTTGATATGTTGTCTTTGTACTATTTTCCTTTAAAGATATGGTTTACATGACTTGCAGATCATTGCATTCTATTTTTATTTACATTCTGCACAGTGTCCAAACTTTTTGGGAATGGGGTTGTAATAAAGCATCAATAAAAGTTAGCAAAACCTAAAAAGTGTTGCAAATCCTTTATTGTCGTGGGCTTGGGCCAATTCACCACAGCTTCAATCTTGTGATCATCCACCAGAAAAACATTAGAACTAATGACTTAAAAAAAAGGCCACCCACTGTAAGTAATATTCACACTTTTTAACTCTTGTCATACATATTGTTCTGTAGAAGACATTTTCAGGACAGAGCAGACATGACTAACATGAGTAACAAGGCCAGGGGAGTAAATTAGAATACTGTCAATGTATGCATGTCACACAGTACATCATTAATGAAAGCCTTAAATATGGATGGAGCATTGGAAAGGCTGAATGGCATTACTAAATATTCGTAGTGCCCCCTAGTGGCAACAAAAGTTTTCCTTTCGTCATTCTTTCTGATTTGCATTAGGTTATATGCACTCCTTAAATCAAATTTTGTAAAATATTGATCACCTCTTAGTTGCTCAAGAGCTACATGAGAGGAAGTGGATATGTGTGTTTTTTCTCTTTTTTTATGCTTGTGTGAAGACCTCCATCCTTTTTTTCACAAAAAAGAAACCAAAAGCCACAGGTGAGGTTCATGGTCTAATAAAGCCTCACTGTAACGCTTCCTGTCTGTAGGTACCCATGGCTCACTCCTCCTCGTGTGTTAGGGGATATACTCTCTATAAGGTCTCTGTATTCTGCAAGAATGTCAAGTGGTCTCTCATTATTTGGGCTTCCTATGCAAGTTGATCTAAGAGAGATTGAAGGGAGTGTGATACAATGCTGGTAACAATAATCTGCCAAGTGGCAGTAATTCATGATTGGATAAAATACATGAATTTGTGTTTTTCAAGCCAAGAGACACCCAAGCTAACAGAGAATTCTGAAGAATTAATGACAAAATGGAAATATGCTCATGGTGGAGGGCACCAGCACTCAATGGTGCAGGTTCATGTTTTGTTATGAAGTCAGCTCCTACTGGCTCCCCATCCAATGAGATGATGTGTAAAGGGGTCTTCAGGGGCTCCACAGGAATCTACCCCACCAGCTTGGCATGAATAAAACTTGCTTCTGCTTTGCAGTTAAGTCAAGTCAAATTTATTTGTATAGCGCTTTTTACAACTGATGTTGTCACAAAGCAGCTTCACAGAAATCCATTTAGGACAAAGTTTTAACATGAAATGTAAATCCTCCAGGGGCAACAGTGGCAAGGAAAAACTCCCTCAGAGCTGGGGAAGAAACCTTGGCAGGAACCAAGGCTCACAAGGGGGGACCCATCCTCCTCTGGTCAAACTACCTACAAAATTATTATACTACTAATATTAATAGTAGTAGTAGTAGTAATAGTTAGGAGTCCACTTCAGTGTAGGGTGGGCAGCCAGTCCAAGGCAGGTTGCGGTAGCTGGGCAAGTGGCGTTGACTGGGGTGTGGGCAACTGGTCTGAAGCGGGTAGCCAGAGAGCTCGACAGACAAACATCCATCAGTGTCCGGCCGGACAGGTGGGCAGTCGTTTTCTCGGAAAAAAGGTAGGGAGATGGAGTTAGTTTTGTTCTGTAGTTAGTTTTGTTCTGTTGGAGTCAATTAAGCCTGGAATGAAAGAAAACCTGTGATGGCAATATACAGCAACTGGTAGAAGAAAGGACTTCAGACCAACCCCTTGTGGCTCCTCCACATTCTTTCCAGGGGTTGGTGCCTGAGGTCTGTGCAGATGGGGCCAATAGTCTTGTAGAACATGACCAGCACCGCCACAATACAAGCACAGACCACCTTGTAAATAACAAAACCTCTCCTGTGGTGACAGGCACGATAAATCACACTGCATAGGTTCTTCTTAGTTGTTGGGAGAGCAGGTCTTGTGTTTTCTTTGGGGAACTGTAGTCTGCAGTTTGTCACTCACTCGACAGGTCTGGCAGTCATGGGTGAGTTGGTCCAAGCGAATGGATAGAGTGATAAACTGATCAAGATTCAACTCTTCATCTCTACAGGCCAATTCAGTTAGAATGTTAGGATTGAGACCTTGGCAAATATGACTAGCAAAGTTGGCTAATTTAAACCACTACTAGCCGCCAGTATGTGAAATTCTAGTGTGTAGTCTGACACAGATCAATTACTTTGATGTATTGTAGTGAGACGTTCTCCAGTAACTTTACCCCTATATGGATCACAAAAGACTATACAGAAGCAAGAGGTCACCATAATCAGGGTTAGTCACCCCTTAATTACAATATCAGTAGAAAGTCATCTTCATTCTAAAGAAAAGACAGCATGACCTGCTGATGACCTTTCAAAAAGCAGGTCAAGATCTCACTTTGTTCTTCAGATGATCTGCTGGGTAACACTGTACTGAGATCAGCACTGATAAACCCACCAGTGATCATTACTGCTTCATAAAGTAGCAGAAGAAGAAGTGGAACTTAATAAAGTCCTGCATGTTGGAACAGCTGGTGATTTCCACAAGACACGTCACAAACACCTTGAATGTTACACATGAAAACAAAAGAAAATATCAGAGTTTTACTAATAGCTAACATGCAGAAGTTTCAAGTAAAGCTAATTTCTTGCTGCAGCTAAGATCACATGCATCCTGAAAGAGGAAGGAGCATATTAATGAGCCTTTACTATGCATGCGAGCCTGCAGTTTAAGTGTTAACCACATCTTATACCACACCTAAAAATTAATACCTCAGTGCTGCCTGTGTTCTTGCCATTTGTGAGAACCACTTCAATGCTGATGATGAGCCTTAACACTGAACAGTAAGATCATTTCTTCAGATTACATTTTTATTTACCATTAGAATCACAAACATAGTAATATATATTTTTTTAGAAATGTGAATTCAGTACTAGTAAAAGGTTTTAGATTCAAAGCCATTTCAGGCAGGCCAGATTTTTCTTAGTTACAAAGATTCCTTTGTCTGTCTTGATCCATTAACAAGCCCTTATTGAGTCTGATCAAATATTTCCATTCCCCTATATAAAACATTTATGTAATATAGTCTAGACTGACACTGAATGTAACAGGGATTCCCTCATTTTTAGTGAGTGCATAATGTAGCACTCTGTTCCAACATATATTTTGTTTTTTTTTGCCCTTTGTAACAGTGTGATTAATATGGCGTCTGATGGTATGCTGCTCACAGCCAATGACTGCAAAGAGGCTTGCCGTGTAGAAGCTGTACGCTGTCACTATTTATACCAATTTTAATAACTCTGTAACTCATTTTTGTGCTTAAAGGTGCAGTGTGTAATATTTAGTACAATATATGGACAAAAGTTTTGGGACATCTTCACACTTACACTTACAGGAGCTTTATGACACCCCATTCTAAATCCATAGGCATTAATATGGAGTTGGTACGCCTTTGCAGTTATAACAACTTCCACTCTTCTGGGAAGCTTTCTATGAGATTTTGGTGAGTGTCTGTGGGATTTGTATCCTATTCATTCAGGAGAGCACTTGTGAGGTCAGACACTGATGCTTGACGAGAGAGCCTGGCTCACAATCTCCATTCTGGTTCATCCCAAAGGTGTCCAGTGGGGTTGAGGTCAGGGCTGTGTGTGGGCTAGTCAAGTTCTTCCACACCAAACTCACCCAGCCAGGCCTTTACGGACCTTGCTTTGTGCACTGGGTCTCAGTCATGCTGGTGTAGCGAACACTGGCTGAAACTCTACCTCCGGCAGAGTGTTTACCCAAAAGTTAAGGGCCTTTTGGCTCCAGCAAGTCTGGGAGTGAGGCGTAAAGCTGTCGGCTTAATACCCCAACCCCAGACTCAGTCAGATTTACGGCTGAATCAAGAGGCTGCACCCCTCTCCTTTGACCTGGAGAAAAACAGGACACCTTCCTCTGGAATGTGGCACATGGCTCTCCAAAGTACTGTGGACCACTTTTTATCTTAAGTAACAGAAAGTATATTTCTAAGGTGTTTGTCCATTCCAAACTACAACCATTCGTTAGAACTCTTTTTAACTAAACTAGACATACCAAAACGGAATTTGTACGACTTTGGACGGCAAAATTCCAACTTTCTAAATTCCCTAGGGATCTCAAGCATGGACCACAAGGGATCTCAAGCATGGACCACAAGCATGAAACCACAAATTACCACATCACCACCATAAGGACTTGTGCTTATAAAAAAGCAAGAAAACTTTGTGCTTTGTCTGCTTGATTCTGCTTGATGATTCGTGCTTTGTCTTCTTGGTTATCAAATTTTCCATGATCTGTAAGTAATACTACTTGTGATATTAATCTTGTTGTTGGGTAGTACCTAAATATTACCTGTATATCGTTAAGAAATACGTAGAGTATAACTTTGATCACAGTCAGACCCAACCATTTAATTGCTATGAGTTTAGACCATTGACCAAGATGTATCCTGAATGTGGTTTTCTTTTCTTTCTTCCTTTGTTCCTTTCCTTTTATTGTTGACTTTATTTTTTTCATGCATTGGGTCATGTTCAGAGATGATAGGCAAATAGTACTATATGTATTGTGTATCAGGTAACAAGGGTTAAACTCTCTCTTAGAAACATGCCTGAATATCTAAATTGTTCATTCCTTGATTTTGAAAGTTAAACCAATTGGATGATATAAAAATGTTCTTTTTCTTTGTTTAAACTAGCTGAAACAAAGGAGGCAGTGATTTTGGGGAAGGCATTCCTCAAACTATGCACAACCAATCAGAGAACCTTATATGAAGAGAACCTATCAGCACTCTGGCACCACCTCCGAAGGGTAGGGCCTCCAGACGAGCAAAACCAGAGTGCACCGCAAAACTTAGGGAGTTCCTGCGTTCGCAACAATTTTCTAAGTTTGTGCTGGCCTAGGTCAGAAAGACAGGTCAGAAGTATTAGGACGCTAAATTTTCAGATCTGAAACCTTTGTTTGTTTGTAACTTGCCTTTTCGTCTACACACCTTAAGTTTGAACCACCCTCAGAGAAGGAAGGTGGATATTTCTTGTTGGGCCAGGGAGGATATATCCTTAACTTTCGATTCTGCTAAAGAGAGGTAGTTAGTTAAATTGGTACCACCAGCCTCAGAACCCTGATTGCAACCTGAACCTCGCCAGCGGAGTGGGAGCAGTTTGGATGCCACGGAGACCCAGCATCGCACCCAGAGCCACGCACTGATCTGTGAACAGATCGACCCTCGAAAGGCCGCCCAAGCTCCACCGTCAGATGGCCACAAGACGCCTCCGCCCAATCACTGACGGAAAGGTGCGTGCCCGCACGGAGATGCAGCATCCACGGCCAGCTAGGAGAGGAACCACCGTGTGAGCTCCAGCCTTCGATCGAGTCTGTCCTGAGATGACCCCTCCTGAAATCAGCCCCGACTCCCACGTAAGCTGGAACCATCAATTTGCAGTCAGGGCCCTGACGCCAATTTATTTAATAAGAGAACTTTTATAGGTACATCCAGCCATATAGTTCTTCCCGTCCAGGTTTAGGTTAATTCTCTAGAGGCTCTCCCAAGCAACTCCCCAGACCACACTGCCTCATACCATTTAGCCGTGAATCACTCTAACTTACTCGAGCTATTTTGTCTTTCATTACTATCACTTTGTTTTGTTTTGTTTTCTTGTTTTATTTTCTATTGTTTATCATTGAATGTAGTCCAAAAGTAGTTTGATATTTAGCCAATAAATTCCCTTTTCTGAAGCATCCTTGGTGCGAGCGTCTCTCTCTCTTGCTCTGGTCTGTAGACTTCAAATAAATCTGGGTTACCTCACACCCTCACATAAGGTTCTAGCAATAATAATATTAAAATTGCAAAACCCGTTACACTGGAACAGAAAAGGGCCTTCCTCAAACCACAAAGTTAAAAGTACACAACTGTCCAAAAAGTCTTGCTCTGCTGAAGCATTAAGATTTCCCTTCACTGGAACTAAGGGCCCTATAGGCCAACCCCTGCAAAACAACCCCATAGCATTATTGCAGTCAGGCAGGTAATGTTCTCCTGGCATTCGCCAAAACCAGACTTGTACATCATACTGCCTTTGCAACAAGTCAGTTCATGAAATGTCTTCTTTCCTAGATATTTCATGATCAACTGTGAGTGATATTATTAAAACATGGAGGGGTTTGGGAACCACAGGACTCTGGAGCAGTGGAATCATTCTGTGGAGTGATGAATTCACGTCATCTGATGGATGTGTCTGGGTTTGGTGAAGGCAAGGAGATTGTTACCTGCCTGACTGCAATGTGCCAACTGTAAAGTTTGGTGGGGGAGGGATAATGCTATGGTGTTGTTTTTCAGGGTTTCATCTAGTTCCAGTGAAGGGAAATCCTAATGCTTAAGCAGACTAAAACATTTGGACAATTGTCCAGCTTTTTTGGAAGAGTTTGAGGAAGGCCATTTTCTTTTCCAGCATGACTGAGCCCCAGGGCACAAAACAAGGTCCATAAAGTCATGGCTGGGCGAGTTTGGTGTGGAATAACTTAACTGGCCCACACAGAGCCCTGACCTCAACCCCATCAAACACCGTTTAGGATGAACTATTTTGAGCCAGGCCCTCTTGTTCAAAATCAGTGTCTGAACTCATATATGCTCTTCTGGATCAATGACCAAATTTCAGACGCACAGACCCACTCCAAAATCTTCTAGAAAGCTTCCCAGAAGAGTGAAAGCTGTTATATGCGCAAAGAGGAGAGTCCATCATAATGCCTATGGATTTAGAATGTGATTCATAAAACCTCCTGTAGAATGTTGTCCATATAGTGCATGTTTTTACAAAATGTGTTGTGTTAATGAAGCCTTTACAGACGTGCAAGTTACCCACTAATACAGTAATAACCCTACACCCCACCCCCCATACCATGATAACCCCTGGTTTTTGAAATTTATGCTAGATGATCATTCTTTGGTCTATGGAACACAATGTCTAGTATTTCCATAAACAGTCTGAAACATTGACTTGTCAGACTAGATTTCCACTGTGCATCATTCCATTTTAGATGAGCTTTAGCCCAGAGAAGTCAGCAGCATTTCTGGATACATGTGGATATATGACTGCTGTGCATAGAACAGTCTTAATTTGCATTTGTAGATACAGCAATGAACAGTGTTTATTGATATCAGTTTGTCAGAATGTTCCACAGCCCAGGTGATATCTATTACAGAAATATGCTGGTTAATTCAGTGCCATCTGTGGGATAAAAGGTCATAGACATTCATTTTGTTTTCTGACCTTTTGCTCTGTGTGCAGAGACTTCTCTGGATTCCCTGAACCTGCTGATGATATTATGCACTTTATAGGATGAAACATTCCTTGCCATCTTTGGCTGGGGAACATTATTTTTATACTGTTGGAAGTTTTGCTGATCTATTTTTGGCAAAGTGGCGAGCCTTGACCCATCCTTGCTCATAAAGAAATTTCCTGGATGCTACTCAGACTATTGCCAGCTTGATTAGAATATGTTTCAGAATGAGTGCATATTTACAAAAAACAATGAAGGTGGAAACACTACATATGTTGTGTTAGTACTGGTTTTGTTTAAATACCATTGATTTGTAAATCACAACTTTCAGTTTTTTATTTGCATTTTCTCTTCTGCCCCAACATTTTTGCAAATGGGTTTGTATTAATGAACATGTTGGAGCCTCTTGTGTTTTCATACTTTTTTCCCTCTCTTTGTTATGATTCAGTAGCCAGTCTAAGGTAAAGTGGGACAAATGACATATGGTTTAATTGTGAAATGCGGAAAATGAACAAGAAAGTACCATACAAGACAGCTTCCAGCATTCTACTATTATATGTTATATGTGCTGGATAGACATACAACAATATTAAGGCCAAAATTAGACCACCAGCATTAAGATTATGTACACCATTTACAATAGTATATAAAGGTAATAAGAATTGCTGAACACTTGGAGTCCACTCCAATAATTACAGCTCAAAATATGACACTGAATAATAATTAATAATAAATAAAAAAATAATGCATAAAAATAATAAAATTCAGTATTCAGCTCCAAGTATTCTAAGCTCTCCAAACAAAAATCAGTCACCTTGCGTATTTAATTGGTATTAACTTCAGTCTCCTGCTGATGGCATTGCATGAGGATATTTGAGCTATAAATACCTGCAGGGTGTGCAATGTGATTCATAGATTGAGACGAGGTGGTACAGTGTAGTGAATATCTTGTTTGATGTGTGGAAAATGGTTTGCAAAGCAGATGTTAATGATTGGCAAAAAGAACACTCCACAGGGAACTGCACACCATAAACATATGGAGCAAAGTGGCACATAAGAGGCCTTTGCTCACTTCTGCTGAAAAAAACAGTTACAGTCTGATGGTGGGCAAAGAGACACAAAAAGTGGACTCTTAATGACTGGAAACGTGTTATCTGGTCAGATGAATCTACTTTCTGCCTGTATGTGAATGATGCTGGATGTTGTGTTTATCGTAGATCTCGGGAAGCCTTCAATAAGGACTGCATCCAGGTGTGGTTCCATCTGGAGAAGCTCTGTGATGTTCTGGGGTGTTTTAATTATACAGAAAAGGGTCCTCTGGTTGAGGTGACGGTAAATTTGAATCACAGTGCTGACACTGAGCTGCTGGTCAACCAGGTTTTGCCTTTTGCTCATCATCTTCCCAAGGAACATAAAATTCTCACGTTCGCAGGGCTGCCAATGTGACTTATTGGCATGATTAACATTCAGGAGCGTTAACACATCTGGATTGGCCCACAAAATTCCTAGATTTGAATGCTCTTGAAAACCTGTGGACAATGAGGAAGATGCCAGGGAACGCATCCACAAAATCTGGCTGAACAATGCAATTCTTTAACGCAAGAGTGGCAGAACACTGATATCACCTAGATTCATAAGCTTGTCCAGTCCATGGCAAATCAAATCACAGCTGTTATTTGTACTTGTGGATGTATTACATGTTATTAGGTACGTTTCAGTCACAGGTAAAATTTATTTATTTATTTATTTATTTATGTATTTTTCTGGTGAGCTTACATAGGTTTCCAGGACAATCTGGGGAAAAAAAAGGTAAATATCCTGCACAATTTGCAAAGTGTGTCATATTTAAAAGAATGAGGATGGATAAACACTCACAACATCACACATCTGCTGCTGCTGAGAAACTTTCAGAAAGCAAGTCCAGACCTCAAAATGATAAAGTTGCAATAGAAGGTCAAGAAGGTCAAGCACGAGGAGGTTAGCATTTATAAGAGCCTGGGACTTTTTACTGGGTAGCTTACAGTTAAACATGCTGAGAATATTCGGTTAGTACTTCAATCTCTGTTCTCACAATATGCCATTTGGATGCTGGTGATAATGTACTATTTCTTTAGTTCTGAAGAATTTTAATGCACCATTAGACAGAATACAGACAGTATAAAGTGTGTTCATACAGTTTTTGGAATTTGTGTTTTGAGTGCTGGTAAATGTTTGTCAAAGCAATTTCTAGATTTATTACAAAACAGTATAATTTTGAGATATAAATATACGACTATAATTTAAGTACTGCCACAATGACCTTTATGATTGGATTGATATTGTAGGTACTAATGTGATGACATCACTCAGAATGGCTCTTCCTCTGATCTTCCTGCTCATAATTGGGGGTGAGTCAATAGATTCTACTGTAACATCTGCACTACAACAGCGTATTGTTTATGATATACATGAATCTTTATTTTATATAATGTGACAGAACTTGAATATGTTCATGTCTAGTACTGCACCATGCTAAATACATTGACAGTGTCTGCAAATTTCTGCTTCTGTCCAACACACTGTATTCTCATCACCTGCAGCATCACTGAGACCATCACCATCAATATTAACCACAATTCTACCAACAATCCAATGGATGACCACATCTGAGAGATTACTTATTGAATAATGCCTTTTTTCCCATGAAATTTTGATATAAATCTTTTGTTACAGTCCTCATAGTGTGCTTCATGGGCTTCTTTACATTTCAATAAATATGTATAAAAAAGGAAAATACTTTCTCCTTTTTTTTCCTGATTTGTCCAGTTTAATCTTGAATAAGCCTCTCTAGTTTTAAGACAAAACTTGCTCAGCAACATTAAATGTCATCAGACGATTTGCAGTCCTTCTAAATGAAAAACAATATTAGTATTTTTAATTTTCCCTATATTTTAAATCTTTTATCTTGTAATTTTACTTCTATTCAGAGTTTTAAGCCTTCTTTTTGTTTTGTTCTTACATTGTACTCTTTGATGTTGTCTATTTTTGATAAATTTTACAATTGTAATGTGATCTTGGGTCATAAATAAACTTGTGTCAAAATATTGTCTTCTTTTTCTTCTTCTTCTGCTTCTTCTTCTTGTTGTTGTTATTATTATTATTATTATTATTATTATTATTATTATTATTAGCATTGCTATTATGACTACATGTGAATGTATCTGTTGACTTCCACAATAAAGATTCCCAGTTTCCCAGAGCAGAGAAACAGCGCCCTCCTCCTCTCAATTCACAAACTGCAGACAAATTCATTGTAGCAAATCTTTGTTATCAGACATCAGAATTTGGTTCTCTTTTTAACTACTTGCTCCCAGAAACTTAGACTGAAATGGAGCTAAAAATCGTAAGATGGTGGCTTGGTAAACCTTGCAGGCTCTCGTAAGAGATCAGAGCTATTACATGAAGTATTACATGTGAAACAGGTTAGCTGCAAAAATCATTGGCTGTATGATATACACTATGTGGCCAATAGTATTTGGACATAATCCTCCTAATTGTTAAGGTGTTTCAGCCACACACATTTGTAACAGCTGTATAAACATTGCTTTAGTATGTGTCAAGAAGACAACCATGCAGTCTGCATAGACAAACACTGGCAGTAGAAAGCATCATAATGAAGAGCTCAGTGACCTTAAACATGGCACTGTTATTGGATGCTCCCTTGGCCACAAATCAGTTTCTGAAATTTCTGCTCAGCCACATCCACTCTGACCATCTGCATGTGCTATTATTGTGAAGCAGGAAGCATCTAGGAGCAACAGCAGCTCATCCACAAAACAGTAGACCACACAAACTCACAGAGCAGGGCTGACAAGTGTTGAAGTGCATAGTGCATAAAAAATGGCCTCTCCTCTGTCACATCACTCACTGAGTTCCAAACTGCTTTTGGAAGCGACCTCAGTACACAAACTTCTTCTTATTATTATCGTTGTTATTATTGCTTCAACACACTGGAGATATGGTGAAGTTCTGTAGAAGCACATTGTTTCATTGAAGGTTTGGTTAATGTCTACACTATGTTTGGTGTTGAGAGTTTCTCATTTGAGCATATTTCCATTCTTTCTCTCTGCTTCAAGGCTTTCAAAGCTCTTCATACTTTGTGGTTTCTCTCAGATTTAGCTCAGTGTTGTAGAGTAGCTGCTGGAGTTGGAGAGGAGAGAAGTGAAGCTGTAAGCTACAGTAACTCTGACTGTCTTATGGGCTCCAGACTCTTTAATCAGCTTCAGGAACAGAGTGGAGTGTGAAGTACAACCAACAGGAAATATGTGCTTCAAAAGGATCCACAGTGTTTATGAATGGTACTTACTCACAAAAAAAGTCTTACAGTGAATAAGACATTTGGTTCATAGACCCAGTTAAAGGCGTGGAGCCGGCTGGTCTGTATACAGATCCAGATTATTCAGGCAGAGTCAAGTATTTAACTGGTGAACAGAATCACTTCTCCCTCAAACTGAGTGAGGTATTGAAGGAGGGTGTACATGAGTACTGCTGCAGAATTGGCTGGGTTAAGTTTTCATTAATATTTTTTAATAACTGCTCTGTGATGTCCTGCTGTGCTAAAACATGGAAAACATCCAAATCTGCAGGACTGATTTCCCCCAATGATATAACTCAAAATAATACCACAGTGAAACAAAGAGGATACAAGTAGACATAAAACAAGCACAGGATGTCATGTATTACTCATCAGCATGAGGGGTACTTACTGGCATTCCTTGTGTATGCAGTATTGTGAACATGCAGCATGTTAACTTCTGCTTTTCTCTAGCATTCCAACCACAATCACATCTCAGCTTTTTCTCTGTGGTTTCAGCTAAAACTGATGATGAGTGTTAGAAATGAAAAGTGTTGAAAGCAAACATGCTGCAAGTGGGAAATCAGCCAGTATTTCACAGAATCTTAACCTCTATATGTGTGTATAATTGTGTAATATTTTAAGCACTGAAAAACCAAATACTCAGCAAGTTTTAAATTGAATGGTAAACAAGAATACAAAAAGGTAATGAGCTTGTATAAGGCATCACACAGCTGGCACAGGGAGTCACACTGACCATATGTGGCTCATTAAAGTAGCAAGCTAGTAAATATAGTGGGCTACAAAATATTCTAGATTATTAATAACAGGTATACGTCATTTTACAAGCAGTCATTTTATTGAGAGCAATACATTTTCAAAGTCAAAATAAATTATTTTCCTGCTGATATTTTACAGACAATGAAGAGCTGACAAAATGTAGCTTCGTAAGTAATGAAGCTTTCTCTGAAACTTCAAAACAAAACATCCGAAAATGTGTTCTGTGAAGCTTAATGTAGTAGCTAATGAGAAAACTGTGAAAAACAGGATTTTTCCTTCTATCACCCACTTGTTTTGGTCTGAGATGTGAAACCTCACATGTGTTAACAATGTAAATGAGACAAAACTTTCTCCTCATATGTTGGGGATCAAATTCTGGTACACTGAATTTTATTACTTATTTTGGGATTCAGACTCTGGTAAACGGAATCTGATTGGTGGGTGTTGGGATTTACACGCTGGTAGACTGAATCTGATTTGTTGGTGTTAGTGTTAGGCTCTGGTAGACTGAATCTGATTGGTTGGTGTTGGGATTCATGCTTTGGTAGACTGAATCTGATTGACTGGTGTTGGGATTCATGCTTTGGTAGATTGAATCTGATTGGCTGGTTTTGGGATTTGTGCACTTGTAGACTGAATCTGCTTGGCTGGTGTTGGGATTCATGCTCTGGTAGACTGAATCAGACTGGCTGGTGTTGTGATCTAGTCTTTGCTGGACTGAATCTGATTGGCTGGTTTTGGGGTTCATGATCTGGTAGACTGAATCTGTCTGGTCGGTATCTCTGTTTAGATTCTGATAGACTGAGTCTGGTTGGCTGGTGTTGGGATGTACATTCAGCTTGGCTAATTTTGACTTTTTTGTGTTTGGGTTTACACTCTGGTAGACTGGATCTGATTGGTTGCTGCTGGGTGTTACACTCTTTAAAAGTATATCAGATTGTTGGATATTGGTGTTAACACTCTGATAAACTGAATCTGATAGGCTGGTGTTGGGATTCCCACTCTGGTAGAGCGGATTGATTATTATGGAGTAGTCATTTTCAGGTGGATGGTTTTCATTGTTGGTTCTCTCCTATACAGAGAAAAACAATATAAATTCCAGAGCAGTGATGACAGAATCTTCAAAATAAAAGAATCATGTGTCATTCACTACCTCTAGTCTTCTGGAATCCCTCTGTGGTATTATCGAGCTAGGGGCATCTGAAGAGGTAATAGGAAACAAAAACACTGTATTTTAGTTTGTTTTTATTGGTTATGTTTAATTATCTTGGTGTGTGTGTGTGTGTGTGTGTGCGTGTGTGTGTGTGTGTGTGTGTGTGTGTGTGTGTGTAAATGTATGCGTATGACCTGATAATGTATTTAAATTCTTCCATCGTGTGCAGAACAGCACTAGAACAATGAGAGAGATTCCAGAGACCAGCAGTGAAACATACACATACAGAGTGATGAAACCTGGAATCAAAGATTCAATTCAATTAAACATTAACCACCTCTGCAGGGCACTTTAAAAGAATAAAAGCAAATAAGACACCAAGGATATAAAATATTTAAAAAAAAAGAAAACATTTAAAGTAGTTCAGTATCTGTGCTGTCAGGGAACAAAAATAAAATAAAATAAAATATATAATAATAAACAAAATTTTAAAGAATAAAAAAAACTCAATTTTTGTTTTTTTCATATTCTTGCATAATTTGAAAAGTCCAATTATCCTTTGCCTTGTGTTAAAATTTCATAATAAACAGACCAACAGAAGTGGTCCAAAACAATGGGAAAAATTGTGTCACATTAGCTGCGTAACATGTTAAGAATTTTAAAATTATTATTAATAATTAATTAATTAATATATTTTTTTTCCAATTTTTCAACAAAATGTTTGGGATATACAGTGATAATAGGTTAATAAAATAGAAAAACAAAAGGAAAGAGGGAAAGAACTGGAATTAGCTTGTAAGATATCTTTTCTGCTGCAGTGCTGAAACATCATTTTACAGGAAGCAGTGACCCTCTTTGTTGAGGTTAGTCAAGGTTTAATACCAACATTTATAATCATAAACGTGTAACACTGAGAAAAAAAATATATATTGAGGGTGGGGGAAAAATCGTTTTTTAAATTGTAATTTATAACGGAATGTTGACGGAATGCAAAAGGTGCTTGGAACTTGGAACTTGGAAGTGCAGCGCCCGGACAGTCTGTGGCGGTCAGGAGTCGACAACTCAAATGATAAGAAGAGCCATTTTGTTCTTTCAACAAAAAATCAAACCACCTTGGGAGCCACAACATTTTATGTCCAGTATGTGTAAGTGTGTGATGATGTCTTATTATAGGTTAAAAAATATAAACGTATAAAATGTAGACTTACTTTGCTCTGCTTTAAGCTTTAGCTGTAGCTGCTTTCCTCCCATCTCTGCCAGAAAACTTTTCCTCAAAAGTAGATCAGTTTCTTGTAAAATGTCTCTCAACATTCAACTGTTTTATGAGGCTGAAGTCGCTTCTCATTTGCCAGCTTCTTGAATTTTCCCGTTCCACCTTAAATTCTGACTGAGGCGCCAAATGTAAATGTGGCAGCATTTAAGGTGGAACGAGAAAATTAGAAAGAGAAGCGACTTCATCTTCGCAACTTTTTAGTGTTTGACAGTCTCTCTTTGCAGATTTAATGTACCAGGAAACCAACTGTGCTGCTTATAAATGCAAATAAGTCCATTCATCTCGATGTTCATCTTAAATCTCCTCTTTTGCCTTTTTGTTAGCTACTAGCTAGACGAGACTGCATTGCTATGTGACCTACAGTCTGCACGCTGGTTCTGAGAACCAAGTCTTTCCTGCTATGTTGCACACGTCCCGTCTCGAAAATGCTTTATTATTTTATCGTACATGAGTGGCAGTCTGCGTCTCGTGCTCCAAACAAGAGCAGTGAATGAGAGCCTCCTAGTTCACTTACCACATCACTTCCATTTGTTTTATTAATAAAAGATATTGGAAGTAACTTCATTACAGATACTTTGCTTTAAAAGTATCAAGTCCTCACACAGTGAGAAAATAGAAATCCTGTATAGAAAAAAAGATGCATCAAGATGCATCTTCAAGAAGCATATATTAATTACATGAACCTGTCAAAAACTGTCATGTATCACATTTCTGTTTGTAAATGTTTCTCTATTGTTTACATCTCATGTTGATAGTCTTCAGAAGCAAAGATATAAAAAAGATATAAAAGATATAAATATAAAAAAAATACTTAAGATGAGATAGAGAGGAAAGAAATACTGTTTATATTATCTGAACTTTTTTGTACCTGAAGAAGGAGGCAGTTGTGTGGAATCCACTGAGGTACTAACAGAAATTGTTGGAGTAGGATGGGAGACATTGCTGTCATCAGATGTTTCTGAAAGATGAAAAAAAACAAAAACAGAACTTTAATTAATTTATACTTTCTAGCCTAAATAAAAAATAACCTCGTTATGTAAATAAATCTTTTTTTTTATTCTGAGTAAGATTCTCATAGGTTTCCTAGATGGCAGACCTTTCTGAAGCTTATCTTTCAAAGCTACCAGAGCTTATGTGCATACACAGTGTCATCAAACACATGCTAGTAGTATCAACAAGCAAAATAATTTCTAAAAAATACAGTGCATAAAATATACATGTGAAAACATCAGTACGGGCCCAGCATGTGCTGCTGGCTGCCAGCAGAGGGTGATGGTGGCGAGGTGCCACAAGTTCTGGGAACTCCAATTCCCAGAAGCCATCAGGCTGATTGGGCCCAACCTGGCACGCCTGTGGACTGTTCTACTTAAGGCTGTGGCAAACAGCAGCCCTTTGTCACTCTTTTGTAGAGGAGTGACTGGTATGGTACTTAGCCCAGGTGAGTATTTAAACAAAAAAAAAGAGAAAAGAGGGCTGAAAAAAACAAGAGAGAAATTACTCCAGAAATACTTAAAAGACAGAAAGAAGGCTTGAACAAGAAATGGTTACAAGCCATACAAAAGCATTTGCTCCACAAAGAGCAAACAGACAAAACATAAAGCTGACCTTCCTCTCATAATCACAGAGGAAGTGTCTTTTTTCTGATTATCTTTTATTTCACTTTTTCTATCTCAGCCCTTGAGCATGCTGCTTTCAGCATGTTTTTCCCATTTTTGCCTGGGCTTCCACAGCAATAACTCCTCAGACTGCCAGTCCGTTCATCTGCGGTCCAAGCCTGGCTCTGAGCTGCCTCAACCCCAACATGCACAATCACTCAATTTACACTCCATCACCTCATTTAATTCTTTTAAGACCCTTTCTCATGGGCTTTCCTCTCTGCACTTCGGTCCACCTCCCTGCTGAACTAGCCCAAGTTCACTGAGGTCCAGTCCTCTAGTTGCAGTTTCGGGATGGTTTTATGGTATTCAATGTGGAAACAGTCAGGAAACTACCAAACCAGAAAGGCTGATTTTCAGCTGACCTCAGATCAGATGTGGCTTGGCCATAAGACTTACCTGACCACTATGTTTATCTCCGTAGAAAGCTACAAGTTCTGTATTTGGATATGATAGACAGTAGATGAGAACTAGCATATTGATCGCAAAGTATCATGTAATGCAAGTAAGAAATAATCGGGAACATTATTATGATGGCTGTATTCATAATGAACTCTTAACTGTCTAAGTAGCCTGTCTTCCCGCTTTGGTAAAGATGAATTTTGTAATGTATAATGTGATTTTTAATGTATGCTTTTTCAGTAATTACTGAGGACAGTCAGTTTCATATCAGCATGATTAGATGATTCCTGAAGAGTGTTTGCCAAATTCCCAATGCTTTTATTCACAATGATAGCCATGCAGTCAGCTTTCACTTGCTTTAAAAAAAAAAATAAATAAAATTAAAAAAAAAAAATTGCATACTAAATGTTAATTTTGTGGCAGTTGCCACTTGGGCCCAACAGCCTTACGAGCACAGAAGCTTGTCAATACAGATTTCCATTAGAAGAATGTCATTGGTTGTGTGTGCACCCCTGTAAAAGGGACAACTCATGTTTGTGTTTGTTTTTAGTTTGACTTGTACACCTCAATCAAAACTCACTTTTGTTGAAGTCACATTGACATCCTACTTCTTCAGCAGTTTATATAGGCTGAAGACTGCTCTGATATATAACAGTGACTTCTAAAATATGAACTCATTTGCATACAATTAATGAGGCCTTCTGTGTTACCTTAAACTCTACTGAAGTACCAAATAGTATGAAGTGACACAAACGGAATAACATGTATATCACTAATTAGAGCATCACTTTTTTCTTGTTCCTTAAAATGTAAGTCTGTTGTACACAATTTCATAGGTTTAGCCTTCAGAGGCTTGGCCTACAGACAGGGTGCTGGCACAGCATTATTGGCAAATGACTGGACTAGAAGGTCATTTGTGTCCCTTTCCACTTCTTTTTTTCCCATGCCCTTTACACTTGAGCAATTTCTGTTCACTTTGCACTTCCTTCATCTCAGAGGGTTCATTCAAGAATGCATACATTATTGATGAGCATTGTTTATCTGAAATTTAATCAACTGGTTTGGCTACATTCTAGCACTGTTATTCAAGAATGTATTAATATCAGAGATTTATTTATTATACTTCCAGTGCCTGTGTCTACTTCAGCTTTACACACAATGTCTCTTGACTTATGCATATACATTCTTCATCAGAAACCAACATCAACATGTTTAAAAGTATTCAACACAAATTAATAACATGAATTAATAACATTTGTTTCAAAGCTGTTGGCAGTTACAGCTTTGAGAACTTTATAGTGAGAAGTAATTGACTTTTTACAGTATTGTGGTTCAGTTTTGGTCTATTCCTCTTGGTAAACCATCTTCAATTCCCCAAAGTTACAAAGTTCTCTCAGTTAGACTTGCAATTACAAAAACTCAATCTTTAGCTTGCAGATTAGCTATATAGGATCGGTGAGTCATGAGATTCCCTGTCAGTTTTGTTTTTTAAACCCATCTTTGTAGTACAAAGTCAAGACACATTTAAATTTGAAGTGGATGAATGTTCTTGAAGTACAATAAACAACAAAAGGTGTTCTGATATTTCCTCTCACTGTATATAAATAAACCTGCAATGCTTTTCTTATAGTTAAGAAAATTCTCATTAATGTTCTATTTGTTCCATTGTTAAATGAATAAGTGTGTATACTGAAACAGTTCTGATCTGTGAAATCAGCAACTTGACTACATTATATGTGTCTTTGTTTTAGCAATGAAGCACATTAATACATTGTGTGCATTTACAGACCGAGATAAAGAACACATACCTGTAGTTGAGAGAGGAGGCAGGTATGTGGTTTGTGTCTCCACTGTTGATGGAGGAGATTATGTGAGAGACAACAGAAGAGTTTGAGGAGAACAGAGGAAAATGGAATTGATGTGGTGTAAAATTAAATTTGAATATTATTTTCTTCTTACTGGAGACACAATAAAACAATCTTAAATGCAGCATAATTTATTTTGTGCTTTGATAGTCTGCTTTGAGAGTGTAGAGGTGCTGAAATCAGTCTTGACTTACCCAGTTTAACCAATAATAGAATCTCTGTGTAAAGATCAGGAAGTGCTTTGGTCCTCTGTATCCCACACCAGTATGTTCCTCCATCCTCTGTTCTCAGATCAGTGATGGTGATGGTGAAGACTCTGTCTGCTGTGTCATCATCCAGAGAGAATCTCTGATCTTCAGCAGATCCAGACTGAACAGGAATGTCTTTAGTTCCTCATATAGCAGAACATTCTCCTCTGCAGAGATACTTTATGTTGGTCTCATATCCAGAATCATAGGGGCATTTAATCTGGACTGACTGTCCTCTGTGTCCAGTTACAGTAGTTACAGCACTGATTCCAGCTGTAAAAAAAAGACTTGTTGTATTAGAGATTAATGAATGCCTGAGGACTAAGACCTTACTCAGCTGGTAAAGAGATACAAGATGAAAAGTAACCCTGTAAAGTCTTTGTAAAAGATTTTGGTTTAACAAGCCTGAGATTATGAATAACTACAAAAACTACAGAAACATCTTACTGAGATAATAACAGCAGTAATGATGAAAACAAGAGGAGAAAATGTTCAGTTGCTTCTTTGGCACTGAACTAAACCACTGTTGTATGTTATTGAGTTTGTAATATCTAATCTCAATTTAACAAAATTTAACAGAAAAACTGAAAGCTAAAACTCACCAGATGTGAAGACGATCAAGATGATGATTGAGATAGTCATGTTTAAATTGAAATTAAACTCTCATACAGGTCAGTTTACACATGACAAACTTCCTTATAAATGAAAGTAAAGTATGAGTTTATCACGAGAGCTTTCAGCACTTCCTCATTTCACAGAAACTTAAAGGGAAATTCCATCAATTTGTAAATTTTCTGCATAATTAAACGGTTAAGATTGAAAAAGTTATTCAGAGTGTTGGTTCTAGAAAAACCTACCAAGTCAGAATGTCAAAGGCATAATTTTGCCATCATTAACATTGTACAGACATTGTAGGATCGATGGAATTTCCCTTTAAAGACCTAGCCCTGACCTGTCTCTCTCTCTCTCTCTCTGTCTCTCTCTCTCTCTCCGTCTCTCTCTCTCTCTCTCTTTCTCTGGTCAGATGTACTCGTACATTAGCATGTGCATATTTCACCAACAATCAGTTTCATCTTTGGAGTATCTGTACGATCAAACTCAAATCTGGTAAAAGTACATATAAATTTGAGTAAACTGGATAAAAATGCTTTATTTGTGGTTAACTAGCCAAAACTATTATCAAGATCATGTAATATATTTGTGATGTTTTTGGTTTTGTACTACTGACACTGGCCAAAAATAAACAAAATGATACACATCTAGTGCAGAAACCTCATACACTGTAATACTTTTGTGTTTGTATATTTCCCTAATATATTATATTTAATCACATCACTGTGCCATCTAAAAAAAAGAACTTAAAGAATTTATTTGTACACTATTTTTTTTTCCCCAGTGGTGATAACTTTAACACTAAGTTTGGTCAGTATGGGAGCTGACCCCTTAAACTTAAACTCCGCCTTTGAGTGTAGCCATTGGCTCACAAGCTGCTAAATGCTCTGGCTCCCAAATTAAAGTGCATGCTGAAATTAATGGTTATATTCTCATATTTACAGAGTAAAAAAAGTAAAATATTCTTAATTTCTAGTCTTAAGCTCCCCAACTTCCTGCTTAAACTAATTAAATTACTGCTTTTAAGAGTGATGAATTGGAAACAAAGCTGTATCTTACTTTTTATTTCACAAAATCCTGGATAAGTGCAACTACTCCAAAATGAGTGATATACAAAAACAGTGGGTTCTGGCAGATCCCCTTGGACAAAGTACTAAATCCACAGCCATTATAACCCCATTGATCGGTACTTTTTTCATCACCTTCTATTCTTGGCACCACTAGTGCACCTGAGGCTGTCCCGTGAGACATGAATAACTTCCTGAAAGACCTTGAAGGTATAGCAGCTTACATGGATGACGTAAATGTATGTGAAAGACACCTGGGGACCATGAAATGTGCCTTTAAAGAGTACTGAACACAATTCAGAATACAGGGTTAAAGCTCAATGTAGAGAAATATCTTTTAAGACAAACATGGCTCCAATTCCTAGATCACATCATTGATGAACAGGGCATCAGAACAGACAAGAGAAACATAAGAGATGCCATAAGAAATATCCTGGTGCCACAGAACTGAAACCAGCCTTGGACATGGTGCATGGTGCTTAAGTTGCTTCTTACCCAGTCTGGCAGATGTGACATGCCCACCTGACCTATTGATGGCAGATACAATATGTGGGGTCCAGTACAAGAGCAGGCTTTTGCAAATGTCAAGTAAATAATATCTGAAGCACTTGACATGTGCAAAGACCAGAAATGCACAAATTGAAGGAGTGCTGGGCAGTGGTCTGGACATGTGTAAAGGTTGCAAAATATCTGTACAGCTTGGATGGTTTTACAGTCCAAACTGACCATGAGCCATTGGCTCCAGTCATCATCTTCAAGGACATTGATGCAGTGCCACTTATGTCAGCGGCTACTAGTGGGCTTGAAGGGATTCAGTGCAAAGACCAAGTATGTTCCAGGTAGGCTCATTGTAGTTGACACACTTCCAAGGCATCCTTCTATGGCCTTGCAATTGTAGCCCTAAAAAAATTCACGAATACCTTGGCACTTTTTAGGTTCTTTTCTTCATGAAGTTAAAAAGCACACAAAGAATGACCCTGAGATATGCACTGTAAAACAAGTACTTACAGAAGGTATGGCTGAAATATGTACCACAGGTGCCTGAAAGCTTCAACGCATATTATGTTTTAAAGCAGTCACTTTCAACCTCCCATGACCTGTTAATTTTTGGGAACCAAATAGTAATTCCCAGAAACTTAAGCTCAGAAGTCATTTAGTGACTTCACAAAGGTCACATGGGGATTGTCAAGTGTCGTGAATGTGCCAAGCAGAGAGTTTGGTGGTCAGGCACTGGCAAAGACATCCTGCAGTGCATTCAGAACTGTGCATATTGTCAGACAACTACACCTGCACAAAAGAAACAACCATTCATGATGACTACCTTATCAAACAGACCCTGGAAGAGAGTCAAGTACTTAATTCATAGTGGTTGAATCCCATTCCTTCTCTTCTAGCTTACAAAACTACTTCCATCCAAAACACAGGTTAAAGTCTAGTACAATTAATGCTTGGATGCCAGCTGAGGACATCTATTCCTACCCTAGAGGAGAAGCAGATTCCAAGGTGGCTAAATTTCACCCATATCAAAGCAACAGATAACAGAGCAAAGGCCAACTATAAATGCTACTATGATGCTCACGATTGCAGTAGCTCACTGTCTATGATAAAGCCTGGAGACTCTATTGCAGTGAAACTTGATAGCAAGAAAGGGTGGAACTCTTATGCCACATTTTTGGAGAAGTACATCACCCCAGATCATATCTTGTGCGCACAGAGAGGGGTGTTTTTCACAGGAACTGGAGGCATCTGCATTTTTGGATCCTTTGAATCCGCAGCCTGTGCCAGTGGAGAGGGAAGAAATGGACATGGGAGAACACCTCTAAACACCTAGTATCCTCTAAAAGCCCTTGCAACAGACAGCACCAAGTACTTGCTGAACCTGCTGCAGTTGTCACCACATCAAAAGGCAGAGTCATCAAGCAACCGTCTTACCTGAGAGACTTTGTAGTCAGTGCATGGACAGCCACATGAGGCAGAACAACCCTCGGCATCTATGCGGGGAAATGGTAGTCTACCTGGGTACCCTAGATTTAGGTTGGTGTTAATGTTCTATGTTCTTGAGTAAAGCAACTTCTTCTTTTAAAAGAAAATCAGCAAATGTCAGTTGTTTTTGTTATAGAATGGGCTTAAGAAAGTAGAGAACAAATAGCTTGTTATTTATGTTGTCTTTTGTAGAAGTCCCTGTGCTTGAACTTGTAACTCAAAATACAGTGAGATGCAATGTAAAGAGTTACTTTGAAGCACTAGTCAATATTACAGAGCATGCTCCAACCCAGTATGCTACTTCAGTTCTCTCATCAAAACTATTATAAAAGGAATACTGGCCATTCCGACTACTCAGTGACAGTACACTGTTCACACACTTGTGGTCCCGTAGTACTGAACTTTGCATGCACCCATTTCTCAATTTTGCATTTAAATGACAGGCTCACAAATGTCCCAGTGCCTTTGAAATTGATGGTCAATCTACTGCCGCTTACCCTCTTACCCTTTCACACAGAGACAGCCTCATAAATTAAGACGTCAAACCTTGAAGTCTTTTACGGCAGCAGTACAGGTATCAACCTGACTCCCCAGTGGCATAATGTATCAGATAGAAGAGATTAATAACAATCAGGATTTGATAAACTAATTGACATACTTAAAATGTACATATCTATCATTATAATAGTAAATTTGTGTCTGCATGTCCCTGTGGTCTGTTTTGTAGTGACAAGCGTAGCTGCTGTGGTTTATCTCATAGCTACAGAGGAAATGACATCGTCTTCAGCTACTACTTTTAGAATTGAGATCATGATGATAGCAGTCTGATGACTTTCTTTGTCTGGCTCTGTTACTTTGACAAACACATTTGCTTATAGTTACTGACTATCAAATGAGGCCTTGTCTTTTGAACACAGTGTGAATGGCTGTGGTTTGCTGAAAAATTGCAGAATTGTTACAAATGCTAAGAAATTTTTTATTTAAATAAATACATAAATAAATATTCATTCATTCATTCATTCATTCTTTTCACAGTATAAGGTTAGGGTATAAGATTAGTCACTCTTTTTTGAGAGTATCTGTAGAAAAACATCATTTCAGATCTCATACAGATGATCAGATGATATTTATTCTATCAGCTGGGTAAAACCTCACTAAGATCAGCACCGATGGTGGAATTGGAAAAAGTCCTGCATGCTGGAACAGACAGTGATCTCCATGAAATACATCACAACAAACTTACACATGGAAAAAATATCTAATATTGAAAAACATCATGCATTTACATGTACATAGCGTTGGATAGTTTCAAGCGAAGTTTATCTCTTGTTGCAGCTAAGAAGGTCACATGCATCCTGTAGCAGGAAGGAGCGTGGTTTGGCCTGGGTATTTTTATTGCACATAAGAACTTAGTCAAGTGGTGGCCACGTCTAATTCATGCTTCAGTGCTGCCTGTGTTCTTAGCATTTGTCATTTGGATGCTGATGATAAGCTTCAACACTGGATGGTAAGATAATTTCTTTAAAAATGTATTCAATTACAGATTAGTGATCACCTGCTGTGCAGCCGACACTGAGCCTCACGCAGATGGTCATTCATCACTCCATTTAGGAAACAGGCCAAATATAAGTGAATCAATTCATGGAAACATTTCAAACATTAAAGCCTTATTGAAGTTGCTTTAGTATCAGCAGAGAAGGCCCAGTAATATAAGTGCAGGTTTTGATGGGCCAATTCGTTAAGAAGATAGGATTTCTGTAATTTCCTCAAATTACCCCAAATAGCTCGGATCAAATCTTCATCACATGGACGTTTACATCAGCATGTTATGTAATTTGTAGATGCTCCTTCAGGTCTTTACAGCTTTTTTGAGTTTGATTTATATTTAGACCAACTGTAGAAAATAAGACTTTAAAAAGTTTACTTTAAGTTTGGTGCTGCAGGATCTGGCGATACGTAAAATGCTGCAGATCTTAGCTTTGACAATCAAAATAAAAGACTGTGAACTGTTGTTGGGTAGGGCGATTCTTCAGAAACGTCTCCTGGCAGTAAGAGCCCCTTACTTCTTCTTAAAAATGAAAACATAAAAAATGTACACAATTCATGTGAATCAAAACATGAATATAATCTTATAACTGTAATCTGACTACTGTAATTTTTTCTGTAAATGTTGAAGCATACAGTGACTTTGTAGCCATTGTATGTATTCTGTTCTACCCAGCTCTGTTGTTAGGCTTGGGCATTCAGGCCTTCTTTTGGTGTATGACACACATACACTCGCCCATTTGTGGAGAATGTGGTGAAGGATGACTCAGCTCACTTTTTTTTTTTTTTCTTCTGTTATTGAAGAGTCAAACTGATCTTTGCCTTATTAAAGCATATTACAGTATATGGACAAAAGTATTGGGACACCAACACATTACATTTACAGGGGCTTTTTTGACATCTTATTCTAAATCCATTATTATAAAGGCATTATTATGGGGTTGGTCCCCCTTTGCAGCTATAACAGCTTCCACTCTTCTGGGAAGCTTTCTGCAAGATTTTGGAGAGTGTCGGAAGTTTTGTCCATTCATCCAGAAGAGCATTTGTGAGGTCAGACACTGATGTTGGTGTGAGGTTTATCCCATTCTTGTTCATCCAAAAGATGTTGGATGGGGGTGAGTTCAGGGCTCTGTGTGGGTCAGTCAAGTTCTTCCACACCAAACTCACCAAACCATGCCTTTATTGACCTTGCTTTGTTCACTGGGGCACTTGCAGGACCAGAAAAAGGCCTTCCCCAAACTGTCCACACATAGGTGGAGGCATACAACTGTCCAAAATATTTTGGCCTGCTGAAGTATTAAGATTTCCCTTCACTGGAACTAAGGGATCTAGGCCAACCCCTGAAAAACAATCCCATGGCATCATTCCTTCTCCACCAAACTGTACAGATCGTGAAATATCTAGGGAGGACGAAATCTCATGAACTGACTTGTTGCAATAGTGACATCCTATTATAGTACCAGCCTCACGCTCTTTAGAATGACCCATTCTTTCACAGTAGTGTGGAAAGGTGACTGCATGGTTACATGCTTGATTTTATACATCTGTGGCAATTCGACTGAAATGCCTGATTTCAGTGATTAAGAGGGTTATCCCAGTACTTATTGTCCAAATAGTGTATGTCCATTTAATACAAGTAAACCACTTTCTTTTCTTTTCTTGTTTGTTTTATTTTGTTTCATGTGTTGCTGATTAACTGAATCTGACAGGATGTGTAACTGACAGGATGTGTGATGTGTGCCCTCCACAAAAAAACTGACACTTATGTTAAACATAAATGAACATCATCAAACTGGCTTAAAAAGAGATAAAAAAAGGTAATCCTTTTGAAATTTAATCAAAATATCAAAACTTTAATCTTTGTTCTCACCATTTGGACGATGAGCCTGGAAGTGTTTTTTTTGCTTCAGAATTTTAAGTTTCAATGCAGCATTCAATAGAATAGTGTGTGTGTGTGTGTGTGTGTGTGTGTGTGTGTGTGTGTGTGTGTGTACTGTTTATGGAACTGTGTGTTGAGCACTGGTGTTTGCCAAAGCAATTTTGAGCTTCATTTACAATATAGTACTAATGTGATTACATGCTTATCTTTTAAATACTGCCAAGAATGAAGTTCTGTTCACATCATATTATAGGCATTAATGTCATCAATCAGAATGTGTCTTCTGATCTTTCTGCTCATGATTGCAGGTGAGTCATTAGATACTAATATAATAATTTCTAAAACAGCATATTGCTTTTTACATCAGTCTCTGTCTTATAAGTATAAGGTGAATAAACATTAATCACTTCATCGCAAGAACTACACAAGATTCATTACATTGATAATTATTGGTTCTCTCCAGAATCTGTATTCAGCTCTTTCATGCATCATATGTTTCAGGAGCTTTTGGAACAGAGTGGAGTGTGAAGTACAACCAACAGGAAATATGTGCTTTAAAAGGATCCACAGTCTTTATGAATGGAACTTATACTCACCCAGACAATCTGACAGTGACAAAGACTTTCTGGACTATAGATCCATGTATGATTCTTGATCTGAGTAAAGACTCAGTTTACTCAGGCAGAGTCGAGTATTTCACTGATATACACAAACACTTCTCCCTCAGACTGAGTGACGTAAAGAAGAAGGATGAACATCAGTTCTGCTTCAGAATCGACACAAATGAAGGACAAAATGCTAAGACCAAATATGTTCACCTCAATATTAAAATATATATATATATATATATAGTCTTTTTGAGAGCAGAAGGAAGAGGCAGACCAGAAATATGAATGAACCAGACTACATGGTGAGCTCCTACTGTATTCTGTATATCAGTCAGTCAGTGAGGAGTCCTTTAAGCCTCCTGTTGCCCTTTACCAAAATAATAAAAAAAAAAAAAAGATGTTTTGACCTGTTCTTCAAAGCAAGGTTTAGAAACAGTTAAATGAACACACTGACATACATAAAAAAAATCTATACATATTTATTCCAGTACTAATGTTTTGCTGAGCAAATAAGTGCTTCTTGACCAGATGAATAGCATCCTGCAGCAATGTTTTATGCTTTTTAGAAAGGTTTTAGGGACAGTAGCATTTTTAGTGTTCATAAAACACAAACTTTAGAATAGATACAAATAGCATTAATATATTAAGTAGGATTTTATATGTCATGTTGGACAAACAGACTCTAAAGCCCAACCAATCAGATTCAGTCTACCAGAGTCTAAACCCCAACACCAAACAATCAGACTCTCCTTTTTATTGTTTTTTAAACTAATTTAATGTTCTTATGTAGAATATATTTGCATGATACATGTCAAATTGGCAGCACTGCTAATTACTTTTACGAAACCTTTCAGTTATCATTCTTGTCTCTTTCTGTTCATGTTTGTAGATTTTGTCAGTTTTGAAATTAGAAAATCAATGGGAAGCTTAGCAGTTTCTTTAGAGTTTGTTTTGTTTTGTCTTCTGTTTTTTTGAAGCAACTTTCATGTTATGGTGATCTTAAAAGTTTTCTTTCTTTTATTCTGAATGTTAAAATTAAGCACAATTAAGCACTTCCTGTTTTTTTTTGTTTTTTTTTGTATACATGAAGAATAACACAATCGTTTGAACCCTGTTGAAGGTGCAAAGGCTGAAATGCGTGTGGAACTCTCCAGTCATCACATCTTGCAGGTTTCACTCTTTTCTGCAGTTTCTTGCTTTAACCAATTATGCACCTTGTTGGACAGTAAAGTTGTGCCAGATCTTTCCAAGATATGATTTAGGCACAGGTGTGCATGACTCCAGTTGTGGAGGGCTGGTGTCCAGTGGTGTTTGGTGATTTAGCTGCTCCAACACACTTGATTACATTATCTGTTAATTTCCAGGTTAAGTTGGTGTGTAAGGAAACCTCTAAACTGTGCTGGAAACCTGCCCTCCAGGACCAGTTTCTTACACCCCTGATTTAGCAGTTTAATGTTCACATGCTTTGCTAAGTAAAGATTTCAGACAAAATGTGCCCCCTTTTGCGACTGTTACTAGAACAACACAAAAGAAAGAAATACACAGTTAACAACATGCCGTCATAGAAATTGAGTGTCTGGAATCACTGGCTGCAGGTTGTTACAGGATAGGGTTAGATTTCTTTACATTTGATATTTTACTCTGGCATCATCTTTTGAGCCAAATGCTGATACAAATCAGTACTAATGCAGTATTTACTAAAAACAAAACACAGATTCATACTTCATACTCCATTTCTAGAGGGCAGAACGAAATATTCAATTTCCTTCTGCCCCCTAGAGGTGGTGATTTGTGAAGGCAAAAAAGTATAGATCAAATCCATAGAAATCTTAAAGCTTTATTACTTCACACATTTACCATCCAGGCTGTGTTGGATGTAAAGCTGTACATTTTCTAATTAGTGAAGCTCATTGTTGATTGTCTCATTGCTCAAAAGTCACTGTGTGTTCAGAACATTGATCACTCAGGTAATGAACTCTTTACTCTCTCTAATGTTAATACAGCAGCCACCACCTTTGCCCAGAGGACTGTAGAAACTGCAGAGTTCAGTTCCACTGTACAACACCTGATACAGTCTTCTGTAGAGCTTCAATGTGCTTCACCTTTATTTTTTGACATTTTGGGCACTGTGAACTTGATTATTTTTACTCACAGTATAAAACAGTGCAGTGTTGGATATAACTTATAATTTGATGGTGAAGGGTTTGTTTGTTAAAATAATTTATGGACAATTTATGGAACATAATTATACATTACTATTTAATGCTTTGTTCTATAATAAAGAGCAGAATTCAGTAGTTTTACTTAGAAGTTGTGTTTATAAGAATATACATAATTTATTTAAATAAAATGAAGACAATCAAATTTAGTTAAAATTACACTTCAAGGAATTTTTACAAAATATACTTAAGAAGATAGCTTATACGTAATGAGCAAGTTATGGGTCAAATAGCATAATATTATCTTTACTTCTGGCAGTTTCATACCAACTAAACATTTACACTACTCAGGAGAAACATCTTCAAAGTGGCAATGCAATATTGAATATGTATAAATGTATAATTAGAGTGACAGTGCATAGTAATATAAGTGAAGAGATGTAATGTCCAGTTGGTGCCCAATGAGCCTGTTGTACAGTGCAATCACTGTTGGTGCAAACGATCTCCTGTACTGTTCCTTGCTACAGCAGAACTGAATGAGTCTGTTGCTGATGGTGCACCGCTGACTGACCAGTAGGTCATGGAGGGGTGTGATGTACTGTTCAGGAGAGCAGTGAGTTTATTAAGAGACATCCTTTCAACCACCACCTCAAAATCGTCCAGTGAGCAGCTCAAGACAGAGCCTTCTTGATAAATTTGTTGAGCTTATTTGCATCTCTACCTCTGATGCCTCTGTTGCAAAGAAGACAGCACCCACAACAACAGACTGGTAGGAGAAAATCAACATACTGGTGCACACATTAAAGGACCTGAGCCTTCTCAGAAAGTAGAGACTGCTCATCCCCTTCCTGTACACAGCCTCTGTGTTGGCCCTCCAGTCCAGTTTGTTGTCAAGCAGGACACCCAGGTATTTGTAGGTGTCTATCAACTCGACATTCTGACCCACAATGGTAATGGGACTGTTTGTGGTCCTCTTCCTCCTGAAGTCCACCACTATCTCCTTGGTCTTGATGTTTCCTTGTACACCACTCAACAAACCTTTCCACAAGGTTTCTGTATTCTCCTTTCTGCCAATCCCTAATGGACCCAAGTCATTAGACAATCTCTGAAGGTGGCAGAAGTCCGAGCTGTATTGGAAGTCCATCATGTACAGGGTGAAGAGGAAGGGGGAGAGTGCAGTTCCCTGAGGTGCTGCAATGCTGCTGACCAGATGATCTGACAAACAGATTCCCAACCACACATACTTCCAGACAGGTAGTCCAAGACTCATGCAGTCATGGACTTGTCCACCTGCATTTTCTCATCTGCATCTTCTCCCCCAGCACGGGAAGTTGGATGGTATTAGGTGTATGGGATGGTATGGGAATGTGACTTCTGCAGTAGATAGATAACATCATCGTCCATGCCAACCTGCTGTTGGTAAGTAAACTGCAGCGGTCCAGGAAAGAGCTGACCTGAGGTCTGAGATGTGACAACACTGGTCTCTCCAAGACTATTATGTTGTTGGATGTAGGGGCCCCTGGTCTGTAGTAAATGAAAGAGGACATAGATGACTTCTTTGGAACAGGAACCAGACAGGATGTTTTCCGCAGAACTGGCACATGCCCTGGTTGAAGGTTCTGGTTGAAGAGATGCTGAAGAATCCTACAAAGCTTAGAGGAACAAACCTTCAGGACTCTTGGGCTGATCTCATCTGGTCCAGCTGTCTTCAGACAATGGCTTTGAAGTGGAAGGGTGTGAATAGGGGTGTGAAAGAGGTGTAGGTGGAGGGAGAGTGTGTGGAGGGGTACTGCTGCTGATGGAGGGAGATGTGCTGAAACTGTTGAAGAATATTATCAGCTCTTTTGCTAGGTCCAAACTGCCTCCAACAATTTGTTGCTTTGTCTTAAAGCCAGTGATCTTCTTCATACCAGCCCACACTTCCGTTGCATTGTTTTGCAGAAGTCTTCCCTCCAGCTTCCTTTTGTAGGCCTCCTTGCACTCCCTCAGTTTCACCTTCAGCTCTTTGTACACTCCTTAGTAATTCCTTATTTCTTAAACCTAAAAGCCTGCTTCTTCAACAATTCCCTTAGGTCCTTGGTGATCCATGTTTTTTTAACAGTGCACCCATCTGGCTGGAACAATAGTGTCTGCAATAGTGCAGAATTTGATGTAATCAGTAATGCAGTCTGTCATCCAGTCTGTGGTCTTAAAGGAGACCTGCAGAGCTTCCTCAGCTTCTGGTGACCACCTCTTGATTGACCTCTTTGTCACCAGTTGTCTTAAGACCACATGCTGGTATGTGGGAGTTGTTCATATCTCCATTGTTCAGATCATAAAAGAATTACGAATCACTGAGCTGCTCTCTAACAACCAACTTTATCCATTAGATCAGAAACAGAGAAACTGACCTCAAATCATCTTCTGCTCAGGATGAACATTTAAGAGGAAGTGGTTGACTGATTTCTAATCTAAAAGAAAGAGAGAAAAGGTTTCTGTCACCTGATAAAGTGACAAAGACTAATGGTGAGAGTTAACAACATGAATCACAGAATGTGAGTGTGTGGAAACTCTGGCTAGATTAGCTACATGATTTGAGCATTTATTTCTTTATTTTTTAATCTGATATTAAATCCAGTATCTTCTCCTGATTTCGGGGTATCGATGCTGATACTCCATGTCTACTAAAGTGTTTGCAATGTTTAATTCAATTTCCATGTTTTCAGTGTGATTCTGCCCTCTAGAGGTGGAGATTTGTAATGACAGAAAAGTAAAGATCACATCCATAGAAATCTTAGAGGTGTGGAGGTGGGCAGTGACGGGGAGGTGGAGCAGTGAACTCCCTCTTTCTCTCTCAGCTCAGGTGCTCATGCTGCCCTTAATGAGACACTGACACTGTTTGGGCTTTGGCAGAGTGGGCACCTTTATAAGGAGGGGGAGGAAACAGAAGAAAAGAAGGGGGGCAACAAGCAGCAGCTTTAGTTTTGTGTTCTGAGTGAAAATTAAAGGAAAATCCTTGCTGTAACTGACCTGCCGCCCTTTAGCGTCCCTCTTCCTCCTGGGTTAGTACATGGTGTGTTACACTGATATTTTACATTGAAATGTTACAACACTTAACACTTAAATTAATTCAGACATTGTAAACTGATGAAATTAACCTGATAGTGTTTACAAAATGGAAATCAATGAACTGCTACAAATGTCAGTTTAATTAATTAAGAACACTTTATTCACATATATCAAAAAATTCAACATTCAAATCTTGTCAAAGTAAGACTTCAAATAACACAAAATAGTGAAAGTAAAAATAAATAAATCCCCAGAGAAACATATTTCTGTGAAAAAAAAAAATTCCTATTAAAGAACAACAATAAAAAATACTGAATACATAACTGCATTAGTTTAAGATATAAAAATGAAGTTATAAAAATAATAAAGATAATTGGAGAGAAAGATTTGTTTCAAATACATGTAATCCAAATGAAAATATGACATTTACTAAAAGTGAAAAAATAAAAAATAATAAACTGTAAAGCTTTACTATAGACATAAACAAAGAACAGTTCAACACTTCAAGAGTCCATTCATACTAATACTCTCTCTCTCTCTTTCTCTCTCGCTCTCTCTCTGTATAGCAGTTCTCAGCAGATCTAATCTTTTCTTATTGTGCTGTAAATCACTGAGGGATCTTCCTCATTCTGAGTTGGTGACCTACAAAACAAAAGTTAAAACTTTAAATTTGAACACATAAAAGCAGAAGTTCAAAATATCTTTTTAAGAGAAAACCACAACTTCACACTTTCCCATCTTTAATAAACATGTTCCCCACTACACTACATTTATTTAACAACACAATCACAGTGTTTATCCAGCAGATGATGCTGAGATGAGAACTGAATTATTCAAACAGTCCAGAGACCTTTTTCTGACAAAACAGCAGCTGCACCTAAAACAAAGTTCTGCCTCTGAAATCTCACTGTAAATCTTAATGCTTCTTCTAACGCTGTTAAACTGGTCACAGTGCTGAGTTCAGCTCTGCTGATATTAAACAACAACTAGCATGAAATAAACATTTTCTACAGCACCTTTATTTGTGTGTAACTCATCATAATCGTGTGCATCATTCTAGGTTTCTATTATTATGGTCTTATCAAACTTCATCAAGAAAAGAGCTGTAGAAAAATTAACAAGCTAAGAACTGGCTACTAAAGTGAGTTAAACATTTCCAGAGCACTTTTCTTTGTGTACCATGCATCATAATATTGTGCTCAACCCTTAACTAAGCACTGTGATAAACTGACACCTTACTGTAAAGTGAAGGGTAAGTTTCAATTTTTAGCTTAATTTAATGAAATCTGATGAACAAAATTATTTTAGTGTTTTCTTATGATTATCAGTACTTCAATAGAAAATTGCCAATTTGTTGTAAATCAAGACCCTTTAAACATACGTTTCAATATTTTATCAATTATAAGCTAAACAGATTATTCTAAAACAATCTTCAGAACAATGTAAATACAAACTTGTGATTGGCAAATGAAAGCTCCAAGCAACCTAAAGGCATGAGCACTGCCTAATTTGGTTAATGTTATCATGTGGGCACACAATATGCAAGTCTAAAGTTTGCCATACGAATTATATGTGAATGCCCACCTTCATTTCACCAGCTTTTTCTGTTAAATTTTCTATAGTTTTACTAATGTTACTCATCACACTCAGAGAGATTTTATCAAATAGTCCTGAACGGTTCTACTTTAAGGTAGAAATGCAATGCACACTGCACACTGTAACATTGAAAATCCCATAAAGGTGCTTACAGAAAATAGCATTTGTTTCAAAGTCTTAAATTCCTCTTTTCTTAAGCAAAGTTTCTCAGAGCACCTTTAAATTAAAGCTCAGTGAAACTCACCCAGTGGCAGCAGTGTGGTGGTGGAATGTAACACTGGCATATTGGGGCTCCCCCTGCTGGTCAGTGCTGGTCACTTCATCATTCTGAACCCCGACTGTAGCATATAGAACATCATCAGCTCCAGAGTCAGCAGAGTCAGCAGCCTGTACAGGTCTGGATGTGCTGCGTGTAACAGTGGTGTAGAGGATGTCATCCTGAGAGGGAAGCATTCACGGAGAACAGTTTAAATGTCTAATGTACTGAAAATGTGGCAGAAAAGACTATTATTTTAAAAACACTTTTATGGCATCAAATTCAATTAAATATTAGCAAGCTGTTCTCGCACACGAAAAAGCAGTACCTGCGGAAGAAAATGTGCTTGTGTATGAGGAATATTAGCCTGACCCTCAGATGTTTTCTCTGCTCACTAATGAGCTTCAGCACACGCAAGAGTTTAATTAATTTTTGACAGTGGTGGGCGGGTCACGACATACGATTTGGCACTACTGATTTTGGGACTGTGTTGTGATTGGCTGGCTGTCAGTAGCCATGTTTACATGCAGCCTAATAATCTGTTAATAATATGACTAATAGCTCAATAGAATATGAGTGTCTGCTAAATGTCATGAATATAAATGTACCTGTTTTGGCTCACTGTGATCAGTTCCAGCTGCTCTTTTCTTCATTCTGTGAAAACAGGACAAAACAATGAATATGGTCAAAATATTTTTTTTATCTGTAAATGCATTGCTACAAACTGTAGGAAATGTTTGATACTATTTACTGACCTGTAGATGCAGATTAAGGCAGTAATAAGGATAAAACTTCCTCCTCCCACTGCAATCCAGACTGCAGACAAACTCTGACCTGCAGAAAAAATCATTTTCACCATCACTTTAATATGTCATTCCTATTAAAATGGAAACTGAAACACAGTATTTGTCTTATTATTCACCACCTACTCTTAACAGTGACCATCACAGATCCATTCAGAGCTCCATGTTCATTCTGAGCTACACAGTAGTACAGTCCAGTGTGGTCAGCAGTGATGCTGATGATGCTGTAATTCTGTCCAGATCCTACAGGTGAGGTTCCACCTTTTTTAAACCATGTGTAGATCTTCACAGGTGGGTTTGCATCACTGCTACAGTTGAGAGTCACAGAACTGCCCTCCAGTATGTCTCCAGAGGGACTGATGGACACTGAGACACTCTTTGGAGGATCTACAACAGATGAAAATTTCAAAAGAAATAATATTTTAGTGTTTACTGAGTTTCAGTTGCCTTTAATTTAATACCTCAACATTAACTCACATGTAACATTAATCTGCACAGCAGTGGATCTTCTCTCTCCATGATCATTCCGACTCTGGCATGTGTATTCTCCACTGTCCTCAGATCTGATGTTGGGAATGCTGTAGGTTTTTTCTTTTCCTACTGATGTTGATCCCTTAAACCAGGTGTAGATCTTCACAGGTGGGTTTGCATCACTGTTGCAGGTCAGAGTCACTGAACTGCCCTCCACTATTTCACGAGAGGCACTGATGGACACCGAGACATTCTTTGGAGGATCTACAGCGGATGAACAATTGAAAAGAAATAAAATCCTTATATTTGCTAAGATTCAGTTGAATTTAAGTTAACCTCTTAAATGTCCTTGGCCCATCACTTCTGTTACATGAGAAGTCCCAGTAGTTACTGAATAATACTGATGGACACTGAGACATTCTTTGGAGGATCTACACAAAATGTAATTATTAGTAAATTTCTATGTATATTGGTTTTCATATTTCTAAATCTGAAACATTTATTACATAGTTGAATATGTTGCATAAGTTATGCAAATGCTGCAATTAAATAAAATGTCAAACAGTTAATCAATCCCTGAAAGCCAGGATAATTTTGAGTCTTATTTTGATTTATTTTGAGAAAAAATGATACAACTCACATCTGACTCTGAGGTTGTGAGCCGTAGAGTTATGTTGATATCCTCTTACAGCACAGCTATAACTGCCTGCATCCTCACTGCTGACTGTCTGCAGGTGGAGCTGGTTGTTCTTGATGGTCTTTGTGGTTAAAGGACGTCCATTTTTGTACCAGACGAATGTTGGGTCAATCAGACTGCAGGTGGTTTTACATGACAGATCTGCTGTTTCTCCCTCTGTCACTTCTTCAGGAGTTTCCATGTGGAGCTCTAAGACAATGAGATGAACATCAGATTTGGAGAAAAAATGTCTGAACCTTTGTCATCAAAGTTAGAGTTTATATCTGAGTGCAGATATAAATAAACTGAATGATATTTGATCTTCTCTGCTTCTGATTCAGGGAAATTTTGTACAACATAACAGGGAGTGATTTGCATGCAATTGATAAATCAGCTTCAGTGCATGGAAACAAGTGAGTACCTTATTTACATACCATTTCCAACAAGTATCACCACAACTAGCCCTCATAAATATATGACTTAAATGAAGTGTGTCCTGCATGTGTAATGATAGTGAGTCAATATAACATTTAGCAGCTCATGAGCCATAAGTGAGTCTCTCACGAGTCTTTGATCGAGTAGCAAAGCCATATATATATATATATATATATATATATATATATATATATATATATATATGTAGTCTCAAAATTACAACGATTGTGTAACGTGATATAAAACACTGGCTGTTTAATTTAGGTGATATGTGTGATGCAGTGTATGAGTTTCTACTGTACTATATTGGCAGTGTTTCATATTTTATGGAGGAAATTAAGTTTTAGTATTAAAAACAAAAAGGCTTTAAATAGTATGTATGTATGTAGAATGTATAGATAAACAATTTGTTTACATCAGTGTACATTTAAAAAAATAATAATTGTTCTATGTTAAGGACTGCTGTGTGGGATTATTATTTATTTATTTATTTGCTTTTTGTTTTTCTGTTATTTTGTTATTGCTGAAATGATTGATGTAAGTGTCAATAATTTTGATTATTTAATCAAACCAGGCCAGTAACCCATATTACACTCAAATTTTCATTCAGTTCTACTTGATGAAAGTCTGGTTGTACATATACAGAAAAGATAACTGATGAATAACACAACTGTTGGTGAAAATTGATTGCACTCATTATCAGATGTGATGTTACACAACTTTGATGAATAAAGGCAAGAAAAACGAGAAAAGCATCAAAACAAACAAATAAGTAAAATGTTTATAATATAGTAATCTAGTCTGGAACATACTGATGCATTTTATTTACATTTTTTGTTTTCAATTACTTTAATAATTTAAAAGTACCATTTGTATTGTGTGATATTTTCATGATGGACAAAGAAACAGAAGTAGATTTTAAATGAACTAAATCAAAGTTAAGAATGTTTATCTCTTCTATAAAGTTATTCATTTGGAGACACAAGGTTTTGTTTCAACAGCAACAATTTGTGTGTTTTTTTCTAACATTTGCTGAATAATTGCTGAATAATTGTTCTTTAAATCAGTAATCAAATAGTAATGTGGTAATTTCAAAAGATTGATATGCTCTATGATATGACATGGATAAGATCTGGTGACATTCTATTTTGAGTGGTCTTTTTTAGATTAAACAACACTCAACAAACTCTCAGTAAAAAGTCAAAAATATATGAGGGTTAGAATTAGATTTTGAGTTGAAGTTAAGGTTAGGGCTAGGATTAGGGCCAGGGTGAGGGTTAGGTTTTGGGTAAGGTTGGTGAGGTTAGGTTTGTGTAATGGAAGCAACATATTAACAATACATCTACTTAATGTAAGTAATGTATCAACATAACAACTACAAGATATTTACTTTAGTGTATTCAGATGCTTTACTACTTCTATTTCACTGATATGCTGTTAATGTGTTTATTAATCATATACAAAGGACCACTCCAAACAAAGTGCTACCAAAGGTCTAAAAGAAAATGAGCAGATAACCTGAATCAGGTGTAAGAACAGATAAAATGATGAAGGAGTGAATCAGAACAGAAGCTGAACATCATTAGAGCAGATTAATAAAATCATTGATGAAAAAACAACATGAATATTCAGAGCAGTCATGAATAAGAAACATTACTCTGAAACCAGAGCTGTGTCTTATAGCTGGACAATGGGATGATTAACTCGCCTGTAACTCTGAGCTGAACTCCAGGTATAGCTGCCCATTTTTCTTTTTCTATCTTTGTTATGATTCTGAAGCAGAACTGATGTTCATCCTTCTTCATTACATCACTCAGTTTGAGGGAGAAGTGTTTCTGTTCATCAGTTAAACACTCAACTCTGCCTGAATAATCTGGGTCTTTACTCAGATCAGTCAGCTCCAAACCCTGAACTGGGTCTATGAACCAAAAAGTCTCTGTCACTGTAAGACCTTCTGGGTGAGTATAAGTTCCATTCATAAACACTGTGGATCCGTTTAAAGCACATATTTCCTGTTGGTTGTACTTCACACTCCACTCTGTTCCAAAAGCTCCTGAAACATATGATGCATGAAAGAGCTGATTACAGAGTCTGGAGCCCATAAGACAGTCAGAGTTACTGTAGCTTACAGCTTCACTTCTCTCCTCTCGAACTCCAGCAGCTCCTCTACAACACTGAGCTGATTCTGAGAGAAACCACAATCCACAACAAACACTGACTCACCAACAATCATGAGCAGAAAGATCAGAGGAAGAGGAGGAGCCATTCTCAATGACCTCATCACAGCAGCCTGGAGGACATTTTTAGTTAATGACAGTTTAATGTTTCCAGATCTTCATCTAAAGTCCTGAAGAAGTCTAAAACATTTAAAGGCTAACACTGTAATGAAGTCTGTGTTTAATTTAATCAGTTCTTCATAACTGTATGTTATAATAGCCTCATTATGAAAACAAAAACTTACTTACATTTTGAAAACAGCTATTAAAATGACATTTCTGAGTAATTATGACCAGCAAGTTCACAAGGGAAGGTCTATACTGAGCATCATGGGTCACCTTCATTCTGAGCTATTCTCCCCCACAGTGTAGATTTAAGGCATCTCATTTTGTTTCTCAGGCAATAACAAGACTTGATAAGAATTTTATTTACAATATATTTGTTTTTATGTTATTTCTTAAGCATCATGTGATCATATATGTTATCCAGGCTTTTCCCCAAAACAATCGCACATGAGACAATAAAATTTAACTGAACTTCCTCGGAACTGAAATGGTAGAAACATCAATCTAAACATAAATAACAAAATAGGTACTGTAGACCATGTTTCTACTAATCTATAACCAACATTCTGAACTAAAGAAAAACATCTTACCGTTCTGTAACGAGACTCATTTCCATCGTCCAAATGATAAATGTTGAGAACAGAGACAGAACTGAGATGTAAAACTTGGTGTGGTTAACACATTTAACTGTAAACTACTGCGCTTCTTCCTCTCTTAGATTGCACGTGACCATCTCAGCTGCAGCAAGAGATCTTGTCTTAAACTTCTGCAAAGTCTAAATTACCTCTTAGTGACACTGTGACCTCTTTCTGTTTTAGATGTCTATTAAAGTTTGTGAATATTAGACATGTAATGCTGTAGGACTTTATCCAGCTCCTCCTCTTCTCCTGCTACTGTATGAAGCAGTAATTGTCACTGGTGTGTTTATCAGTGCTGATCTCAGTACAGTGTTACCCAGCTGATAGAATAAACATCATCAGATCATCTGAAGAACAGAGTGACTGATCTGCTGAACTCTAGTATCTTTGTGAACATGCCCTCTTAACTTGGTCATGGACTGTACGCTGTGGCAGAATCTCAGAAGTCGTCTTAAAGGCCATGTAATTACTACATCATCACAAGTGATTTTTTTTTTAAATGACAGATGAGGGATCAAGTGAACACGACTGTTTACTTCAGTAAATGTTGGCCAAATATCACTGTAACCTGAGGTATTTCACTCTTCACCCCCATAAATACTAACAAAGCTGGTCATGAATAACAAAAATCAAACAGAACTAAATGAAAAAAATAATTTTATTTCTTCAGCCACTAACAGTTTCTCCATTCAGGAGTCTGTTTAGTGTCTGTACTGTCACGTTAAGACACAATAGGGTTTGACATGGTCTCTGGACTGTCTGTCTGCAGTTGTGAGTTAACAGGAAGAGGGCGCTGTTTTGTCTGCTGTGTGAAAGAAGTAAAATTGTAATGAATGTAGATTAAAAAAATAAAAGAAATAAAAACACATGGAAATTCATGGGACATTTCAAGTGTTTCTTCTCTCTCTCTCTCTCTCTCTCTCTATATATATATATATATATATATATATATATATATATATATATATATATACACATACATTTTTATTTTTTTAAGTGGGTTCCAATTCAATACAAAAATACAAATGCAACAGCTAAAGGGATCCTCATAAATAGCCCAAATATAAATAGAATCATTTTGCAAGGTTGTTCCAAAAGTGAAACATATGATGCATGAAAGAGCTGATTACAGAGTCTGGAGCCCCTAAGACAGTCAGAGTTACTGTAGCTTACAGCTTCACTTCTCTCCTCTCTAACTCCAGCAGCTCCTCTACAACACTGAGCTGATTCTGAGAGAAACCACAAAGCCACAACAAACACTGACTCACCGACAATCATGAGCAGAAAGATCAGAGGAAGAGGAGGAGCCATTCTGAGTGACATCACAGTGAAATACAGCAGAGTTTCAGTGAACTTTCAAAATAAGATATGAATTTACAGCTTAAAGTCACTGAGAGAGCAGAAAGATGGGGAGAGACAAAGAGAGACACATAAACAGGCACTTAAAAGACGTTTTTGTCAAATGGCATTTTTTAAACCACTAACATGATTTTTATTATCATGGATGTATCTAATTAACCATTTACTGAGGAATATTTTCCACATATTATTTTACACAGCAGAAGATATTCAATAAACATGTGCATATTAAAAAAATAACTCCTCCTTTCCTCTCTGTACTGAGTGTTATCTACACCGTGAGAACAGGAAGTGAAGACTGAAGAAACGTCTCTGAGGTTTTAAGCAGTTTGAGTAAATGTAGTTTATTTTAGATTTTCTTCTTCTGCTTTTGCTCCCTTGTTCTCTTCTTGTGCAACAGCTGGTCAGTCTAAAACTAACTGTCTTTCAGCTCAGTCAGTACATTTGGGACTTTATGTCCTAATCAGCTTGCTGCAGGCTGTGCAGTGAAGCCAAATACTCTAGTATTGGTAATTAATAATAATGCAGTTGCTAGTAGCCGGTTTATAGTGTATAAACTAGCTTATTCAGTTATATAACCAGTTTGCTTATTACTTAATTGATGAACTTACTTACATTTTGAAAACAGCTATTAAACTGACATTTCTGAATAATTATGACCAGCAAGTTCACAAGAGAAGGTCTTTATTGAGCATCATGGATCACCACCTTCATTCAGAGCTATTCTCCCCCACAGTGTAGATTTAAGGTGTCTCATTTTGTTTCTCAGGCAATAACAAGACCTGATAATGAATTTTATTTACAATATATTAGTTTTGTCTTATTTGTTAAGCATCATGTGAACATATACAGTATGTTGACCAGACCTACCGCAAAACAATCCCACATGAGACAATAAAATTTAACTGAACTTCTTCAAAAATGTGTACTGTAGACAATGTTTCTACTAAACTATAACCAACATTCTGAACTAAAGAAAAACATCTAAATGTTATCTACACTCTGAGAACAGCAAGTGAAGACAAAAGAACCATCTCTGAGGTTTTAAGCTGTTTGAGTAAATGTGTTTATTTTACATTTTGTTCTTCTGCTTTTTTGCTTCCTGGTTCTCTTCTTGTGCAACAGCTGGTCAGTCTAAAACTAACTGTCTTTCAGCTCAGTCAGTACAGACTTTATGTCCTAATCAGCTTGCTGTAGGCTGTGCAGTGAAGCCATATAATCTAGTATTGGTAATTAATAATAATGCAGTCATTGGTTTACAAACTAGCTTATTCATTTTTTATAACCAGTTTGCTTATTACTTGTCTAACACAGTAATTACTGTTACAGTAAATACTGCAAGGCAATATAAAACATTGTAATCCTTCCTACTGCATGTGTGTCAATCTCCATTTATTCTGGTGAGGAAATCATAGTGAGGTGAATTAAGATGCTCTGCTGAATTGTTGAAATGTTTACAATTTCTATAATATCCTAATGATGGACTTTTTATTAATCACTTATGCAGACAAACTCTCTCAATATTTTTACCTTTATCTACAAAATCTAGTTTCAAATGATAAAATAATGGTTCTGCAGTGGTAAAGTGTTGGTGTAGGCAGGGGTAGAGCTACACCTCCAAAAGTGTTGGTGCAAAAGAAAAAATAAGACAGTTGTCTGAGTGACAAAAATGTGAGGTTTTATGATATTGCAACTTTTTTTTATTTGCTTCAGTTAGTTTTCACTTCAACAGCTTAAGGGACCAAATGCTGTGGTTTTATGAGTTTTTTGGAGGTGGTTATGATTTACTTTCCTGTTCAGAGAATGTGATATTACATTGAAATTTGGTGTGAATATGTACGTATCATCTTTTTACTCCAAATATTTTTGTAATATTAATGCTCAAAATGAATGTAAACTGAAACACATTAACACATTAGCTAAATATTATTGGAACACAGCCTTTTGTCACCTTTTTCATGTTTTCTGCCCCTCCCCCACTCTCTCAGCTCAGAAGTATGCGTGGACCTCATGGTGAGCTTTTCGCCTCATTTTTCTAAGTGTGACTGCATTTTGAGTCAATTTTTAGAGAATTTAGCTGTAAATTTCTGATTATCACCACTAAACTCAGAGTCTGAGTCAGTGAGGACTGTTTGAGACACAAGGAGAAGTGGGGCACCACCTCAGTGACAGTTTAGGGCCTCTTTCCCTGACAGTGTACCTGGGGCTGTATTACAGAAACTTCCTTGTTGTCTTAAGCTCCGACAGGTAAAGATAAGATTTTTCAGAAATTCATACTACAGAAGCAAATCTTATCAAATCTTATCTTGATTTAGGAATCTTATCTTACAGCATCTTATCTTGTCTCAGGTTAAGAAATCATGACTTATTCGATCGACACTATAATGAACTGTCATGTCTCTCTTAACAACAGACCACATGTGCACAGCTGAAACGTAGACTCATAATCAAAGTAATCAAGCTAGTTAACCAGGCAGCCAACTACTGATACTGAAAATAAATAAAAAATAAAACTAAAGCACAATAAACTGAAAGTTAAGAATATTGTGACAGTGCTTTGCGTTGTTTATCAGAGTCGCCGCTCCACAGTTTCAGTTTCATTTCCCAAACACTTTCGCCGAGCGTGCTAACATTATTCCTCCTAATAAACAGACACACATTCAGCTCTGTCTCCTCACTATTCACCACCATCACTGTGATATATTATCATCAACATTAACATACGTAAGTAATTAGAGGGGTGTGGTGGAGATCGAGTCTGCAGTGTCTGGGGTTTTTAAAATGCTGTTAGAAAAGGTAAAATCACAGTTTTCAGTTTAGATAAATGGAAAACATAAAAAGCAGATGGTTGAAGCAGAAGGTAAGACGCTCTGGGGTTGTCCCCCAGTTTAGCCACTCTGTTTTTGTGCAGGGTTCACCATATTGAGGGCTATTCCAAAATAATTAGAAAGGTTTAAAATGGATTATAAACCCCTTTGACAGTGAGAAAACACACACACTTTCTAAGCCGCTCATTTATCTGGGTCGCAGGGGGAGCTGCAGCCTATCCCAGCAGTCATTGGGCAGAAGGCAGTAAACACCTTGGACAGGTCACCTGTCCATTGCAGGTCAACAGAAATGAAACATGTTAGTCATGGAGGACACAGGTTACACTTATCAGTTCAAATACTATTTTTGCTTATACACAAGTTTTGGTTGTGTGCAGTAAATAATACAGTCCATTTTATTTTTAAATTTATGTGTGTATGAATGAAAGATATTTACCATTTTTCAAAAAAAAAAAACTTTATTACACACTTTCTGTGATTTTGTCAAAAGACTTTGTGAGTAAAAATGCCTTGTGCACAAATGTGCTGTGCTTCCATAGTGTGTTACACTTTGGTGACGTCAGCAATAGGCAGACATGTAGGGTGAGAGACCTTGAGGTCAGTAGGTTTAAAAACATGTTTTTGGGACAGAATTGTGTGATGTACAAGTAAACATGCACTATAACTGATAAAGTTGCTATAGATCATATCAGTATTTTAACTCACACCCAAATATCTTCTTCTCCACCATATTATACATTAAAAAAAAAAAAAAAAGCTGATAAAATCTAAAGCAATTATCTAACAATTTGGCATAATAAGCAAAAGGATACCAAAATGAAATCCCCTGTACAGTTTTAGATTGTCTGCAGTGAGTTATAAGTAAATACAGAGAAGCCACCTCTGCAGTTTTTGTCTTAGCAGGAATTTATTGAGGGTCATTGTGTCTCGAACATTAAATCGTGACCGGCTGGGACGACTAAATCAGATACATGTGTATTTACCTAAGTTACATTAGTTACAGTGAATGCATCACCAGTAGGTATGTTGATGATGTTTTGTTAATGGGCAACTACATGGTTATTAAAGACACTGTAAGAACCTTTGATGAATGAACAAATCAGATTAATTCTATTGATTTACTAACAAACAGAATCATAGAACAGCACCTTGGACAGCACTGTCACCTTTACACAGCTACATCCCACAAACCTTAGACCTACACTGCCATCTAGAGGAAGAGTATAGAGTAACACTGTTTTACAGTGACCTTATTACAGTCTAATGAACAATCTGACTACAACTAAGATACTGATGAATGGAGAGTGTTTAAATGGTTCAGAGAACAACTACACATCTAAATTTTACAATTTCACATGGTATGAAAAGACTGGCTGAGATTAGAGTCTGAGCCTGGATTTGTGTCCATGTTTTTATTTTAAATGTAAATGTTTGGACATTTTTATTATTACCTACGTGAGCTAAACCCTGAACATTGTATATTTTATAGGTGACGCTATAGTTTTACCCCAGTGACCACAGTTTTATTTGTACTGACAATTTTAGACAAATACTTCTGTCTATCGATCAGGCTCACTTAGTTTCTTTACTCATCTTGCATTACTAACTGGACTTATTCCTGACATCAGTGTGACTGTGGCAACAGGAAGAACTGGTATTATTGCCAATACTGTGCTGTATTATTTATATCGCAGTGCTCCTTTGTACTTTGTGAGCCATAAACTTGATTGATTGATTGATTGATTGTTTGATCTTTAACTTAATTGTACAATACAAAAAGATTCAGTATGCAGTCTGGACTGAACTGAAACCACTGACCTTGAACACACAGCACAACTATTTCAAAAGAGAACAAACAGAGAAGATCATCACTGTTTGACCTTTAGGGGGAGTTCTAACACTCTGTAATGACCTACAGATTGATTTGTAGGGAGAAGCAGAGAGAAACAGACACAGAGAGGGAATTTAGCCTTTAACCTTCTGCCCCTGTTCACTGACCTGCAGTTTAAACTCTCATTATTCTATAAGGTTGTCCAGACTTCAGTTCCAGTGATGCATCTTAGTGCAGAAGTGCTGACTGAAATGAGTCAGTTAAACACTCGACTCAGCTGAAGCATCAGGATCTTTGGTCCAGTTCATATGTGGGTATCTGAACCAAAAAGCCCTTTTCACTGTAAGACATTCTGGTTGAGTATAAGTTCCATTCATAAACACTGTGGATCCTTTTAAAGCACATATTTCCTGTTGTTTGTACTTCACACTCCACTCTGCTCCAGTATTATAAAGTAGGTTGCTTAGAGATCTTTGAGTATTCATTACCAAAATGGACCAACAGGGAGCACCATCTTCATTTGGGTCTTTTCTCCCACAGTGTGTATATTTAAGGCACCACATTTGTTCCTCAGGCAGTGAAATGACTTGCTTTGCATTGAATTTACACTATGTGTTTTATGTCATCTGTTATGCATTGTGTGTTAAATATGGTAAGAGTTTTCAATATGAGACAACAAGTTGAAAAGCTTTTATTTTTCTCATGTTGTGCTGAAATAATAATATCTCTATCCATTTCCAATCTAAACACATATACACACTCTAATCTTTATGAAAGTACATTTTATAGGTACAGTAACCTACATTCTATCTGATTTCAAACGTCCAAATGATAAATGTAGAGAACACAGACAGAACTGAGATGATAAACATGTGGTTAACACGTTTAACTATGAGCTGCTGCTCTTAACAGAAATGTCCAGCCTAATTTAAATGATGTTTCCTCTTACAGGATGTATGTGACCTTCTTAACTGCAGCAAGAGATGAGCTTTAACTTAAACTTCTGCAATTATCTTTTAATAAAACCACCATTTCTTTCATCCCATGTCTAATATTAAAGTTTATTGATATTAGACATGTTATGATGCATGACTTTATCCACAGTGAGTGATCTGAACACATAGTATTAATGTTAAACACAGCCATGCGATGTCCTCCATGGAGGAATCCTCACTGCCACCTTAAAGGCTGTTCCATCACTATATTAGCACAAGTGAAGTTATTTCGATGAGACCTCAAATGGAAATATTGATTTCAGCAGCAAAAATTGTCCAGAAATTGTTGTATTGATGCATTTCCTTTGGAAACTAGCAAAAAAATGGAAGATAAAGCTGTTTATAATCCACACCAATGAAAGAGTTTAAAATCACAACTTTCAATCTGCTGATATGATTGCATGACTCTGCTGGCTTTATCATTAGCAGGCTAAATGATACAGAGCGAGTGATAAAAAAAAAAATAAAACACTACAACGCTATAGTATAACAAATGAGACAGTTCATATAAATTTACCCTTTAAGTGGGATCTAGATAGATTCACTGTAAATGCAAAGGTTAAATAAGATCATCATTAAACTTTTTTTTTCCCTTTGTAAATTGATCCCGAATATAAATGCAACCATTATACAAGGTCCTTTAGTTTAAAATGTTTTAATATAGAGAAATGTTCAATCATAAGCATACAGAGATGCAGAGCTGAGCTCCACCCAGCATGTCAATGTGGTGAGAGAACACAATGCAGATCACTAACAGCCTCACACTGAGCTTAACATACTGAGTATAAGAGCTGATACACAACATTTATATCAGAATGATTTCAGCTCTTAGCATTTCATACTCTTCATAGAGAAAAGACGCTCTGCACTAAATCAGACAGATATGATTATATTTACAAAGAAAGAAAAACTTTTCACATTTTAGCAGATATTTGGATTTATAAAAATTAAGTAAAATAGCAGGCTTTATTATAACAATTTGGCATTATAAGTAAAAAAAAAAAATATTATATGAAAATAAAATGAAATTTTCTGTAGAGTTTTAGAGTCTCTATATGGAGCTACGCAGAGGAAAAAAAAAAGAACTTCATTAGTTTTACATCTTAGGAACATTTTCTAAATAAAGAAATGACAGAGAAATTCCAATTAATCTCCAAATAATCAGAGCTCCAGAAACACTGAGCTCACAGATATCATAGAGAAACATGAGCATCAAAGAAACAGACAACCTCAGAACAAACATCCACAAACACAGTTCAATACAACATCCTTAATCTTAGTCCTGATCCACCATGTTCACTCACACTGGATCATGATGAAGGGATCTAAAGTAAATCCACTGTATATGGAGTTGATCACCTTCTCTGTTACTGAGTATCACAGTTTAATGTGTAGAACTCACTGCTGGAGTGTCGTACTCAGAACTGGACTGAGGGTCCAGAGCTGTGTACGGGTCATCAGGAGAACTGGACTGAACAGCCTGTGTGAGGGAAAGAGAGAATGAAGCAGAGGAGGAGAAATGAAGAACTCCATTTAGTTTTCTGAGTTAGGAATTCTTTACAGATCTAGAGGGAGGATTTGTGAAGAGACACTTACTGCAAGTGTGTGGTACACATCATCAGAGGACCTGGCTGTGGGCTGAAGAGCTGTGTATGAGTCATCCTTAGCATTAGGGTCAGCGTTCTGGACAGAGGATGGTGAGAGAAGGTGTAGAGAGACTGAAGGAGTTTAGGAGTCATTAAATAAGTTTACTGTAAGAACTTTTACTAAAGTAGAGAAAATAACTTCATCATGATTTACTAATTAAGAACAGAAGCTCTGTATCTTTAAACAGCTCTATCACCTCCACACAGCTGCATCACACAAACCTCAGTCTTATTGACTCAGTCTTATTGAGCCATCTAGTGTAAATGTTTTGTAATTACAGACAAACTTTACTAGATCAAAGGTTTGATGGCAGCACTTTACTGTTCAGGTAATGATGTGATTATAAAATGATAACAAGTTACACTAAACTAAAAATGACATGGTGATTTTGAAATTGTTAAAAATGAAGGAATTGATCTAATAACTAATTGATATTAAGAAATATTTATCAAAAATTAAAAAGAGAATATCATTTTTAGGTTTATTTAGCTTAATACTTAAATATTGCCATATTTTTGCCATATTATTAAAAACTCATGAACAATTTATAAATTATTACTAAGGTGTTCATGAATGCCTGGAGATTTACTGAAGCTCACCTCATTATCTCGCTCTTCCAGGTTTCTGTTTTGTCTTTTGCCCCTAAAGAGAAGAAAATCTGTTTCAATATGTTCACTGACTTTACTCATGCAAATAGAAAATGTATAAACTTAGTTATTTGTAGAGACTGTCTTTCAGAAAATATATATTTGGATAGTAAAACGAATAACAAAACTTCATGGCTGTGTGTGATAAAAAGAACAGTATTAGTAAGGAAACTGAATAAAGAATAATGGAAATAATAAGTAACTAATGTGAATCTCACCTCCTCCAGAAAACTACAGTGAGAAGAGCTGCATTTATACAGAGACTGACTCCAACAACTACATACAGAAACACTGAATACAGGAACACTGAACCACCTGCAGTGACACACACACACACACACACAAACACTGCAATGACAAAATGTAACTAAGGCAACAAATATGAAAAAAAAATGTAATAACTGCATTTGAAGAATATAAGCAATAATAAAACCCTAAAGAAAAATTAGGGATATATTTCTCTTATTATTCACCACCTACTCTTAACAGTGACCATCACAGTTCCATTCTGAGCTCCATGGTCATTTTGAGCTTCACAGTAGTACAGTCCAGTGTGGTCAGCACTGATGCTGATGATGCTGTAACTGTTTCCATATCCTACAGGTGAGGTTCCACCTTCTTTAAACCAGGTGTAGATCTTCACAGGTGGGTATCCATCACTGCTGCAGGTCAGAGTCACTGAACTGCCCTCCGTTATTTCACCAGAGGGACTGATGGACACAGAGACGCTCTTTGGAGGATCTACAGATTAATATAAACTGATTTTTAATGTCAGATTTTTTTTTGTTGTTGTTTTTTCTTTATAATCACAGTTATTACAATAGTGTTTTTTCTTTCACTTGAGGTTCACCAAGAAAGATTTATCACATTATTCCATGTCTGCATCATTTTGAATTGCTTTTAAGGGAAAAGAAACTGTTAAACTCAGATCTGACTCTGAGGTTGTGAGCAGTAGAGTTGAGATGTTGATATCCTCTTACAGCACAGTTATAACTGCCTGCATCCTCACTGCTGACTGTCTGCAGGTGGAGCTGGTTGTTCTTGATGGTCTTTGTGGTTAAAGGACGTCCATTTTTGTACCAGATGAATGTTGGGTCAGTCAGACTGCAGGTGGTTTTACATGCCAGATCTGCTGTTTCTCCCTCTGTCACTTCATAAAGAGTTTCTACATGGAGCTCTAAGACAGTAAGAGGACAATCAGATTAAGAGAGAAAAGCTGTAAAGTCAGTTTTCCTCATATATCAAAGTTGCATATAATGAAGCACATATTTTACTGCCAATTTTCCCACATGATAAAACTCATACTAACTAATTTACATGAAACATGCACTACCATATACAAATGTTTTGATAATGAGTCAATTAATAAGAAAATTATGTAGCAGTTACATGAGCCATAGAGGGAATTTGGGATCTGGCAGGAGTTGCACTGCTCCCCCTACAGGCAAACCTTGAATATCTGTATAGTTTTAAAAACAACATGAAAAGCAATTTCCTAAATATTTGAAAATAATATTATGTGAAGTGAATGAAATGTAGCCATTTTTCAGATGGTAGTGATGGGATGATTTGTGTATTGTGTTCTGCCTGGATACCATTGCAGTGGAGAGGCCCGTCAGTTCCTTTTAGGGCTTCATGGAAGAAATAATGTTTTCTGGCAACTAATACAATCCATTTTATTGCATTTTACCATTTTTTTTTAATAGTATTAACTTCCTGTCTTATTGCTACATATTAGAAATGTTATAGTACTACTCCTGTTTCATCGTGAAGTTCAGTATGTAAACAAAGGAGTACAATTTTTTCAAATGCTGAACTGAAAGTAAGAGGCTCTCAGCTTCTTCTGATAGTAAGATAGTAATATTTTTAGTAAATATATATTAAATATTATTTGCACTAATATCAATATTATGTCCCCGCAAATCATTACAAATAGTTTAATCCTAACAGCAGGAATTAGCATCATAGCTGAAATGTTTTTTCACAATGATTTGATGGAGTTTTGACAATTACGACCAGAGCTGAAAGCCGACCTCTAAGAGTCACAGTTTGACACCTGATCTGCAGTGTATGATGTGGATGCTACTGTTTTAGGTAAACTGTGTTTTGTGTTTTAGAGATGGAGTTATTTAATATATCAGACTGAACTGTTACATTTTCATATTGATCAGTGGATACATAATGAATACATAAATAAATAATAAATAAATACATAAATGGTCTAAAATTGTATGGAAAAAGTTGGTACCTTAAATTCTACCAAAAAAAATTTCTTAGAATCTATAGTGTAGTAGTAACCCTGTCAGTTGATTTGACATGGAGAGGGTCAAACAGGAAACGAGCAGATAAACTGAATCAGGTGTAAGAACAGATAAAATGATTCAGTGAATCAGAACAGAAGCTAAACATCATTAGAGCAGATTAATAAAATCAAAAAGCAGATGATTTAACTCACCTGTAACTCTGAGCTGAACTCCAGGTGTACCCAGCCATCTTTCTTTTTCATTTGTTATGATTCTGAAGCCGAACATATGTTCATCCTTCTTCATTACATCACTCAGTTTGAGGGAGAAGTGTTTCTGTTCATCAGTTAAACACTCAACTCTGCCTGAATAATCTGGGTCTTTACTCAGATCAGTCAGATCCACCTGTGGAACTGGATCTATGCCCCAAAAGGTCTCTGTCACTGTAAGACGTTCTGGGTGAGTATAAGTTCCATTCATAAACACTGTGGATCCTTTTAAAGCACATATTTCCTGTTGGTTGTACTTCACACTCCACTCTGTTCCAAAAGCTCCTAAAACATATGATGCATGAAAGAGCTGATTACAGATTCTGGAGCCCCTAAGACAGTCAGAGTTACTGTAGCTTACAGCTTCACTTCTCTCCTCTCTAACTCCAGCAGCTACTCTACAACACTGAGCTGATTCTGAGAGAAACCATAAAGCCCAACAAACACTTACTCACCAACAGTCATGAGCAGAAAGATCAGAGGAAGAGGAGGAGCCATTCTCAATGACCTCATCACAGCAGCCTGGAGTCCAAAACTTTAAATGCTGACACTGTAATGAAGTCTGTGTTTCATTTAAACAGTTCTTTATTTTTTCATAATTGTATGTTACAGTAACACGACTTGGAGGAACAAACATTTAGTACATTTTGAAAACAGCCGTTAAAGTGACGTTTTAGTATTTATGACCAGCAGTTTCATCACAAGTGAAGGTCTATACTGAGCGACATGTATCACCTTCTTCATTCAGAGCTATTCTTCCACCCAAAATAATTCCACATGAGTTTAATGGATATTATTTGAGATTAAAAGGGTAGAAACATCAATCTAAACATAGATATCCAAATATGTACTGTAGACAATGTTTCTCATAAACTATTAAAATGTTCTGAAATAAAGGAAACTTCTTACCGTTCTGTAACGAGGCTCATCTCCAGAGTCCAAATGATAAATGGTGAGCACAGAGACAGGACTGAGATGATCAACTAGATATGGTTCACACGTTTACGTGTAAACTACTGCGCTCAGTTGAAATATGCAGACTTAATAAAATGCATCTTCCTGTGATAGGATGCATGTGACCTTCTTATCTGCAGTAAGAGATCTTTATCTTAAACGTCTGCAAAGTCTAGATTATCTCTCAGTGACATTGTGACATGTTTTCTTTTCACATGTCTATTGAAGTTCTTTAAAATTACACATATAATGATGTAGGACTTTATCCAGCTCCTCCTTTTCTCTTGCTACTGTATGAAGCAGTAATGATCACAGTATCATTGTGAACACACCCTCTTCACTTAGTCATGCACTGTACACTGGGGCAGAATCCAGAAGCCGTCTTAAAGGCCATGGAATTACTACATTATAACAAATGAAGGTTTTTTTAAATGAGTTAACACTTGAGGAATCAAACACGAGTGTTTATTTCAGCAGGAAACTGTTGCCGAAATATCACTGTAACCTGATTTATTTCCCTTTTCACCCCCATAAACACTAAGAAAGCTGTTTATGAACCACAGCTATAAAACAGAAAGCTTAATACTTCAACACCACAACTTTCACTGTGTTCACACTGAGATCCATGTATAAAACTACTCCATCTCCTAGAACTCACTGATGATACAGCTTCATTACTTCATTCTGCTAGCTTGATAGTTAGTAAACTAAAGGTTAAACAGCCAGTGAGAACAAAAAGATAATTACATTACACCTCAGCTCTAAAGCAAAGATTATAACCAGAAAATAAATACTTTGCGTAATATATGTTACATGTATGCTTTTTTTGCTTCAGCCAATATTCTCTCAAACATCTTTGTTTATTCTAGCCAGTTTCTGTTGAGTCTGTTTAGTGTCTGTACTGTCACTTTAAGAGATGGTAGGGTTTGAAGTTATCACTGGTTCCTGACTGTCTGTCTGCTGTTTGTGAAATAACAGGAAGAGGGCACTGTTTTATCTGCTGTGTGAATTTAGAGACTTAAACTTTATTAATGTCCACAAGCAGTTACACATTTTAATTAGAGTTTAGATATCATAGAACTGTAAAACACTGATGAATTTGACCACAGGAAGAAGAGTTAATGCAAAGACAAATGATAAGGGATCCTGATAAAACAACAAATCATGTATATAATAAAATGAGCCGAACATATAAAGAACTATTTTACAAGGCTGCATATTTTTATATCTTTTATTATAGAGAAATGTTCAATCATAAACATACAGGGATGCAGAGATATGTCAGTGAAAGACTACATATTAATGAGAGAAAAGCAGAATAAAATACAAGTAAAGATTGAGATAAATATACATTGTACAACAATAAACATGTGCAGTTTCCTAAAAGAGCAAATACTTTTGTCTGCATTGGTATCAGAAGTTCAATAATAGCCATCTGACACAGTGCAGTCAGTCCAGCTCCTGAGGTGCTTATGAAGCTGTTCATGAACGTATTTAAGTTTGTTGGAGATTAAAGCACACATTAAACTGCGTAGGGCTGTTGGTCAACAGGTTTGGACCAAAACCACTGACCTACAGCATGCAGCAGAAATATTATATATTGACCTATAGGGGGAGCTCTAACACTCTGTAATGACCCTACAGACTCATATGTAGAGAGAAGCAGAGAGAAACAGACACAGAGAGGGAATTTAACCTTCAATCTTCTGCCCCTGTTCACTGACCTGCAGTTTAAACTCTCATTATTCAATAAGGTCGTCCAGACTTCAGTTCCAGCGATGCATCTTAGTGCAGAACTGCTGACTGAAATGAGGCTCTGATAAAAGATCTGGTAGAACATTTTTTAGCCTGAACCAGATTCACTGAGCTGCTCTCTAATGACCACCTTTACCCACCAGATCAGAAACAGAGAAACTGACCTCTGACCTCATCTTCTACTCAGAATCAACATTTAGGAGGAAGTGGTTGACTGGTCACTAATCTAAAAGAAAAAGACAACAGGTTAGACAGTAAATTGGAAAGCAGTTTACTTGTAACATATTAATATAATAAGATGGCCAGTAAAGTGATGTAATCTGATGTTGATTACATATTCCTGAGTATTTATGAACGTCAGATTTGTGCAAAACAAATTCTGTTAGCATAAGCAAACTGCCTGGGGTCAATCATGGTCTTTCTTTGGATCAAGCTGACCAGAAGGCTCAGCCTACTACTAGCAAAGGTTTGCTCCCTGTAAAATAAACTGAGTTTTCATGTTTTTGGAAACCTATCTCTACTGCAGCGGGCCAGACTCTGCAATTCTGCTACAAGGGCTAACAGCAATCCAAGCAGACTGAACAGCTAAATTCCTAAAAACAAACGGAGGCAGCTTTTGAGAACAATGCCTGATGCAGCAGTGCAGGGACTACTGAATAATTCTGCTCACCCAACCTGAAGGTAAGATGCTACCTGTTTTATGTACTGAGGGAATTGATAGTGTCTCAGTGATACAACATAACAACAGCTCCTGAAAACTAAAGGAGGTATTCTTACAAAGAACATTCACAATCTTCCAAACCAAAAACCCTGAATGAACAGTGAAGTCCAACCTTTGCTTATGCATAAGATGCAGCCTTTAGATCTGGTAACAGGGAAGATCTGAGAGCAGCCAGACCCAGTCTGAAAGCTGCCAACAGGGTTGCCAAGAATGCATGTGGCATGCAAATTTAAACTCACTTCATCAAAAAACTTCATGTCTCAGGAAATCCAGGTAGTGACTCACTACAAGAGCAAATCCAACAGCTCTTCGGCCACAGATGCCTCCATGCAACTGAACTCCCATAATGAAGTGCTTTGAGTGATTGTTTTTGACTCATGTTAAAAAAAAACTGCCTCCCCAGAACCCTGGATGCTCAAAAAGTCAAATGCCATGAGAAAAGATCTACCAAAAACATGATCTCCCTGGCAATTGTACACTGCAATGAACCAACTGGAGGGCAGGAACACTTATGTATGAATGCTATTCACTGATTTGAGCTCAGCATTTGGCAGTTATCACTTCTAGTTATCCCTGGTCTCCAAACTCAAGACCCTTAGAAACAGTTACACTGTCTGCAGCTGGACTCTGTATTTCCTCACCAGCAGAACTCAGTCTGTTATGATGGGTGACCACACTTCTCCCACTCTCACTCTCAGAATTAAAACATCAAATGCTATACGCCCTGTACACCAACCGGCATCGCCAAGCACAACTCCAATGCCATCATTAAATTTGCTGATGATACAACAGTAATGGACCTCATTAATAATAACATGGAGGATTAGAGAGAGCAGGTGAAACTTCCCACAGAGTGGTACACCAACAACAGTCTTTCCTCCAACTTAAGCCAAACCAAAAAGACGTTTGCTGATTTCATGAAGAGGAGCAAAGTGCACACACCTCTGAGCACTGAAGGGACTTGCCACTTCAGCTACTCTGCAACTTCTACAGATCCACCGTGAAGAGCATTCTGAAGAGCTGCATCACAGTCTGGTATAGCAGCTTGACTGTTGCAGAACGGACGGCCCTGCAAAGCGTGGTGGAAATTGCCTATCACTGCAGCTGTCCTCCCACCCCTACAGGGCATTCACATTTACAGCCACTTCCTGTTCCACCTGCTGCCATTGTGGATGAGATATCAGACCATTTGAGACAAAGCCACCAATTTCAACAACAGTTTCTACCCTCAAGCTGTTAAACTGGTCACACTCACAGCACCCAAAAGATCATGAATACAAACACTACTTAACCGCTGTGCACACATCACTGTAATTCTAAACTCTCTCCATGTTACTGCTGACTGCTTCCCTATATATGTGGAATAAACACTTGAACAAACATCTATAACATTGATTACTGAACACTAAAGAATAATTTTCATTATGGATCATTCTCAGCACTGCAGCAACACTGATGTGGTGGTGGTGTGCTAGTGTGTGTTGCGCTGGTCTGAGTGGATCAGAAACAGTAGTGTTGCTGGAGTTTTTAAACACCTCAGTGTCACTGTTGGACTGAGAATAGTCCACCAACCAAAAATATCCAGCCAACAGTGTCATGTGGGCAGCGTCCTGTGACCACTGATGAAGGACTAGATGATGACCAACAAACTGTGCAGCAGAAGATGAGCTAGGAGATGGACTGACAAGGTAGGAGTGTCTAATAGAGTGGACAGTGAGTGGACACAGTGTTTATAAACACTGTGTTTGTTAAATGTAAGCTCATGTCATTTTTGAATATTTATGTACCAGAGACGTAGCTCAAATATCTTTCGTTATACTGTACCCTGTAAATGTGCAATGAGAGTAAAGTTAATGGTAAAACATTTTTACAGTATACTGTAAGCTACAATATTTCTGATAAACTACTAAAGAACTAAAGAAACTGTCTTACTATTCTTTAACAAGTCGCTTCTCTAACAAATAATGAAGAGAAGAGAGACATCACTGAGATGATAGAAATGTGGTTAACGTGTTTTACTGTTGCACTTCCTCTTCTAGCATGCATGTGATATTCCTGATTAATTTAGGTAAAATACTTTCTTAAAATGGAACACTTACAAAAATCATTTGAATCTCATATATAAACTGTGTCATCTGCTTATACAAAAGATAATTTTTAAGTTAACTCTATGGGGAAGAGCTGATGTAAATGCAGAAGCTAATGAGGGTCCTGATAAAACAATAAATCAGTTCTATCTGCAGAAATTAAGCTTTATATATATGGAAGAATTTTAGAAGGCAGCATATTTTTATATTTTTTAATAATAGAGAAATGTACAATCATAAGCATACAGAGATGCAGAGAGCTGACTCCACCCAGCATGTGAATATGGTGAGAGAACGCAATGCAGATCACTAACAGACTCACACTGAGCTTAACATGCTGAGTATAAGAGCTGATACACAACATTAATATCAGAATGATTTCAGCTCTTAGCATTTCATACTCTTCATAGAGAAAAGACGCTCAGCACTAAATCACACAGATATGATTATATTTATAAAAGAAAGGAAAACTTTTCACATTTTAGCAGATATCTGGATTAATGAAAATTTTAAAAAAAGCATGTTAAAGAATGATATAACTCTTTGCCAGTATAAGGGGAAAAAAATCTGTATTTTTATATTTTAGCAGGAACTCAAATAAAGATATTATTGTTCCTTGTACATGAAGAACTGATACTGTCTCAGACATTCAAGTTTGTCTCCAAATAATCAGAGCTCTAGAAACACTGAGCTCACAGATACAGAAACATGAACAACAAAGAAACAGACAACCTCAGAACAAACATCCACAAACACAGTTCAGTACAACATCCTTAATCTTAGTCCTAATCCACCATGTTCACTCACGCTGGATCATGATGAAGGGATCTAAAGTGAATCCACTGTATATGGAGTTGATCACCTTCTCTGTTACTGAGTATCACAGTTTAATGTGTAGAACTCACTGCTAGAGTGTCGTACTCAGGAGAAACTGGACTGAGGGTCCAGAGCTGTGTATGGGTCATCAGGAGAACTGGACTGAACAGCCTGTGTGAGGGAAAGAGAGAATGAAGCAGAGGAGGAGAAATGAAGAACTCCATTTAGTTTTCTGAGTTAGGAATTCTTTACAGATCAAGAGGGAGGATTTGTGAAGAGACACTTACTGCAAGTGTGTGGTACACATCTTTAGAGGACCTGGCTGTGGGCTGAAGAGCTGTGTACGTGTCATCCTTAGCATTAGGGTCAGCGTTCTGTACAGGGAATAGTTAGAGAAGGTGTAGAGAGACTGAAGGAGTTTAGGAATCACTAGTTTAATAATTTACTGTTTGAAACAAATCATCTCGATCATGATTTACTGACTGAAACCAAAAGGTAAGTAGCTCAGAACAGCACCTTGGACAGCACTCACCTTTTCACAGCTCCAGCCTAAAACACTTAGTCCTACACTGCCATCTAGAGGAAGAGTTTAGGTAACACTTTATTTTGCAGTGACCTTTTCTACATGAAAAAAGGAAACTACATTAAACTGTAAACACACTAGAAACACACTTGAGCTCACTGCACTTTTAACAGTCTTACTGTTTCAGTCAGTCCATCAGGGTGGAGCTGCAGAGCTCTTAGCAGAAAAGAGACTATCAGAGAATTTGTAGTGAGGCGAACCGACACTTCATAAAGTCAGATGCTAGAAGGCTCCTGATAAAGTCCAGAATCAATGGAGCTCTATGGGGCTTTTGTGCACAGTTGTAAGTTCTAGATCAGAGGTGCACAACTCCGGTCATGGAGGGTCTAGTGTCCAGCAGAGTTTGGAGGTTTCCCTTCTCAAACATACCCATTTAACCTGGCAATTAGCAGATAAGTGTAATCAGGTGTGTTGGAGCAGGCAAATCACCAAACTGTGCTGGACACCGGCCCTCCAGGACTGGAGTTGTGGGACTTTCTAAAAGTGCCTTATTTACACTCATGACATCAGTGAGTGCAAATCACTTTACTCAGTCATTGAGCTGAGAGAATTCACCATGTTTTTGACTAAATATTCATAAGAATGACACAGCAAATGTACTACAATTATGAAATGTGACCACAAGTTTCCTCCTCCCACTGCAATCCAAACTACAGACAAACTCTGACCTGCAGAAAATAGAATAATTTTCATCACTTTAGAGGCCTTTTTTTGCATAATTTCAGCTCAAGCTACTCTTTGAATTGTTACATTTTCATAATGAACAGAGCATTATAGAAATGTTATAAAATTACATGAAGAAAGTTGTTAATTAATTTAAACCCCAAAACTACAGTGATATATGTGATTTATTTGTGATATTTACTTAATAATTGCTCTTAATGTTCATAAATAAAGTTATCAGAATATATGGTGAAGTAATAACCCAGTCAGATTAAAATTTCCATGGAGAGGTTCAGAAAGAAAATAAGCAGATGGATCAGTCTAAAAACAGATAAAATGATGTAGCAGTGAATCAGAACAGAAGCTGAACATCATTAGAGTAGATCAATAAAATCAGTGATGAAAAAACAACATGAATATTCAGAGCAGTCATGAATAAGAAACATTACTCTGAAACCAGAGCTGTGTCTTATAGCTGGACAATGGGGTGATTAACTCACCTGTAACTCTGAGCTGAACTCCAGGAAAACTCACCCATTTTTCATTATCTATATTGTTATGATTCTGAAGCAGAACTGATGTTCATCCTTCTTCATTACATCACTCAGTTTGAGGGAGAAGAATTTATGTTCATCAGTTAAATACTCAACTCTGCCTGAGTAATCAGGGTCTTTACTCAGATCAGTCAGCTCCACACCCTGAACTGGGTCTATGATCCAAAAAGTCTCTGTCACTGTAAGATGTTCTGGGTGAGTATACGTTCCATTCATAAACACTGTTTCCATGTGAAAAAAATAAAGTTAAACTGAAGTTCTTTAATATTGTCACACATTAACCGTGAACTAATATGCTAGTTAAGGTGCTAACAATGTGCTGATTCCTGAACTAAGTGTAGCCTGGAGTAGTTGTAGTTGTAAATCTTGCAATAAAAATAAAATTACTTAATGAACATTATACAATTCCTTACATGTTACAAGCTTGTACAGAGTTTTATCAAGAGCACAAAGTTTTATCCTGAAAATATTTTTTAAAAATGCATGAAACAAATAATCTCAAGTTCTACACTTAAAAATTATGAAGAAAATGTGTACATTTAACATTTATCATACAGCTTTTGCATTTTAAAGTTATTACTTTATGAAGACAGTGCTAGAGTCAAAATGACATGACAACATTTTAGGTATGAAAAATACAGTGGGGCAAAAAAAGTATTTAGTCAGCCACTGATTGTGAAGTTGTCCTACTTAGAAAGATGAGAGAGGTCTGTAAATTTCATCATAGGTACACTTCAACTATGAGAGACAAAATGAGAAAAAAATAATCACTTTGTAAATCACTTTGTAGGATTTTTAAAGAATTTATTTGTAAATTATGGTGGAATTTCTACGGTTAGCATGAAATGATGTTCCTTGCCCTGCCCAGGCAGCGCTTATAGTAAATGTTCTCAATGGAGGGTAACTGGGTATCTGTGATGTGCTGGGCAGTTTTCACCACCTACTGGTGCTCCTTGCAGTCAGATGTGGAGCAGTTGCCGAACCACACTGAGATGCAGTTTGTGAGTTTGCAATCAATGGTACAGCGGTAAAAGTTCACCAGTATCCCGGGACACAGGTGAGCTTTCTTAACGCTCCGCAGGAAGTAAAGTCACTGTTGTGCCTTTTTGACCATAATAGAGGAGTTTGGGGACCAGGTGAGATCATCAGAGATGTGGATACCAAGGAACTTGAAGCCTGTGTGTCTGGCTCCCACCCCTCCTAAAGTCCACTATGATCTCCTTGGTTTTCTGGGTGTTCAGCGCCAGGTTGTTATCATCACACCATGCTGCCAGGCGCTGCACCTCATCCCTGTAGGCTGTATCATCGTCACGTGTAATCAGACCTATCACCGTGGTGTCATCCGTGAGCTCAATTATAGAGTTAGAGCCTTAAACAATAACACAGTCATGGGTGAACAGGGAGAATAGAAAAGGGCCCAGCACACAGCCTTGTGGCACGCCAGTGTTCAGGGTGATGGGGAGGAGAAAGGTTTGTCTAACTTAACAGACTGAGGTCTGTCAGTCAGGAAGTCCCAAATCCAACTGCACAGATATGAGCTGATACCAAGCCGGCTAAGCTTTAAGATCAGCTTGGAGGGGATCACTGTGTTAAATGTTGAACTGAAGTCAATGAACAGCATTCTGACACAGTCCAGGTGGGTCAGTACAGTGTGGAGTGCAGTAGAAATGGCGTCCTCCGTTGACCTGTTGCAGAGGTAGGCAAACTGGTGTGGGTCCATTGTAACAGGCAGACAGGAGTCTGACAGGGCGGATGTCATTCAGAGCTGAAGCAGTTGAATGCTTTGTCACTGGCACAATGGTGAACATATTGACTTTGACTTTGACACATTGAAAATGTCAAATAAGACCCCAGTTAGCTGATTAGCATGGCCCTCTAAGCACACGGCCAGGTACTCCATCGGGGCCAGCTGCCTTTCGTGCATTCACCATGCTCAGAGTGTGACAGACATCCACGGTGGAGAGTGTAAGTGGCTGGTCATCAGGTGGTCAATCTGTTTTGGAGAAGACTCACTTATTTCCCCTGTCAAAGTGAGCATAGAAGTGTTTGAGCTAATCTGTCTCAAGTTTATTATTGTGATTACAGCACAGATTATACCTTCTTTGTTTTTTTAATTAGATTTTGAGACAACTGTGCCACAAAAACAGATTAAAAACAATGTTTATTTACACTTTGCCAAGAAGGTGTGACATAATAATAATTGTATAATAATGTAATGTTGCTAAGATACAGCACTCTGTGCATTTGTTAGAAATGAACTAAATATGTGTGGGTTCTGCTCCAACACACTGTATTCTCTATCACCTGCAGCATCACTGAAACCATCACCATCAATATCAACCACAACTCTACCAACATTTAAATGGATGACCACACCTGAGAGATTATTTAGAAAAGAGTCCTTCTAAATTAACCACAATATTTGTACTTTTAATTTTCCCTATATTTTAAAGCTTTTATCTTGTAATTTTACTTTTATTCACAGTTATAAGCCTTATTTTTGTTTTGTTCTTACATTGCATTTGTACTCTTTGATATGTCTATTTTTGATCAGTTTTGTAATTGTAATGTGATCTTGGTTCATAAATAAACTTATGCCAAAATACTATCTACTTCTTCTTCTTCTATTATTATTATTATTATTATTATTATTAGCATTAGCATTACGATTATCATTAGGATTATTATTAAGACTACATGTGAATGTATGTGTTGATTTCCACAATAAAGATTCCCAGTTTCTCAGAGGAGAGAAATAGCGCCTCCTCCTGACAATTCACAAACTGCAGACAGAGACAGTCACACTAGTGATGATGTCAAACCTCACAGCCACTTAAAGTGACAGTGCAAATGCTATCTATATCTCTGCACAGGACTATTAGAAAATATCACCTAAATAAATATCAGAATTATATCATATTATATCATAATTGATTAATTTCTTTATCAATAAATGTATGTTTTGGTTAAATCATATTTATTGAACTGTAATCGGTATCTGCAAAATCCAAAGATCAGCTTCTGTTATGTTTTAGCTACAGAAGAAATAACATAATTTACAGAAAGTCAAAATGCAAAATAAGGCCGATTCCATAATAGGAATCTAACTTTGCTTACCTGCTGACCTGCTTTTAGAACCTAGATCATGTTGAATGTCTTCTGGGGTGGAAAAAAACATTCATTGTAGCAAATCTTTGTTATCAGACATCAGAATTTGGTTCTCTGTTTAATTACTTGCTCCCAGAAACTTATTAGGAAATGTCTGAAATGGAGCTAAAACTCTTGAGATGGTGGCTTGGTAGATCTGGGAGGATCTTGTAAGAGACCAGAGCTTGTTGAATTGTTACATGTGATACATACATGTAGCCATAAATATGAAAAGAAAAAGGTTAGCTGCAAAATCAGTGGCTGTATGATATTCACTATGTGGACAAAAGTATGTGGACACTCCTCCTAATTATCAACATGCTTCAGCCACACCCATTAATAACAGCTGTATAAAAATTGCTTTAATGTGTGTCAAGAAGACAACTGTATATAGCCAAACACTGGCAGTAGAATGAGTCATAATGAAGCGGTCAGTGATGTTAAACATGGCACTGTCACAGGATGCTCCATTGGCCACAAATCGGTTTAATTTCTACATTCTGTTTGCTGTTGAGAGTTTTTCATTTGTGCATATTTCCAGCTCATTCTTTCTCTCTGCTTTAAGGCTTGCAAAACTCTTCTCGCTTTGTGGTTTCTCTCAGAATCAGCTCAGTGTTTTAGAGTAGCTGCTGGGGTTAGAGAGGAGAGAAGTGAAGCTGTAAGCTACAGTAACTCTGACTGTCTTATGGGCTCCAGACTCTGTAATCAGCTCTTTCATGCATCATATGTTGGAAAACATTCAAATGTGCAGGACTGATATCCCCCAGTGATATAACGCAAAATAATACCACAGTGAAACAAACAGGATACAAGTAGACATAAAACAAGCACAGGATATCATGTATTACTCAGCATGAGGGTTACTTACTGGCATTCCTCGTGTTCACAGTATTGTGAACATGCAACACTTCTGCTTTTCTCTAGCATTCCAACCACCATCACATATCAGCTTTTTCTCTGTGGTTTCAGCTCAAATTGATGCTGAGTGTTAGAAATGTTGAAAGCAAACATGCTGCAAGTGGAATATCAGCCAGTATTTTGCAGAGTCTTAACCCCTAAATGTATGTGTGTGAAAATGTACTTTTAATTTTGTAATGTTTTAAGCACTGAAAAACCAAATACTCAGCAATTTTTAAATTGAATAGTGAATAAGAATACAACAAAGTAATGAGCTGGTCTAAGGCATCACACAGCAGGGCGTCACACTGACCATATGTGAATATATGTGCATTTGATCTCAGTCTACAGTGAGTTAGTGAAGACTGAGGATGCCTTGTTATTACCAAAAAAAAAGCAAGAAACAGAAGAGAAAGATTAAAAATCTTTTTCTACGCCCTACATTTTCTGGTTTAGTACAGTGAAATAAGAAGGGGCTCATTTGATTTGTTTATTGAATATCTTCTGCTGGTAACAACTGCATAACAGAGGGATGCAATCACACTAGTGCCTAAAATCTTTATTGATCCCCGCTTATAGATGCTGATACAATTTTACATCAGTGATCCAGTCCAATTATGCAGCTCAATAAAGTAGCAAACTAGCAAATATAGTGGATTACAAACTATTCTAGATTAGAAAGAACATTTTTACGTCTTTTTACAAGCAGTCATTTTAGTGAGGGCAATACATTATCAAAGTTAAAATTATTATATTCCTACTGATATTTATAGACAATGAAGAACTGATTAAATTCAGCTTCATAAGTAATGAAGCTTTCTCTAAAATTTAAAACAAACATCTAAAAAATGCGCTATATTATGTTTGCTGCAGTAGCTAACAAGTAAACAGTGAGAAACAGAAGAGCAAACCCACATCTGAGATGTGAAACCTCACATGTGATAAGAATATAAATGAGCAGACTTTCCACATACCTAAAAAAAAAGACTTTCAAGGAATTGCATGAGCATGATGATATTTGATCAAAAATTGAACTGAATATAACAGTTAAACAAGTCATTAGAATGATGTTCTGTGTGTGCATTTCAAAGAAAATCAGTGATTTATGCAACAAGGTAGAACAGGTGACAACTGAGAATTTTGATAGTGAGAAGTTCATTAGTGCTGGGATTTAGATGCTGGTAAACTGAATCTGATTGGTTGGTGTTGGGGTTTATACTCTGGTAGACTGAATCTGATTGGTTGGTGTTGAAGTGCAGAATCTGGTAGACTAAATCTGATTGGTTAGTGTTGGGGTTAGACTCTGGTAGACTGAATCTGATTGGTTGGTGTTAGGGTTAGGCTCTGGTAGACTAAATCTAATTGACAAGTGTTGGGATTCATACTTTGGTAGACTGAATCTGATTGGCTGGTTTTGGGATTTGTGCTCTGGTAGACTGAATCGGATTGGCTGGTGTTGGGATTCATGCTCTGATAGACTGAATCGGACTGGTTGGTGCTGCAATCTAGTCTTTGCTGGACTGAATCTGATTGGTTGGTTTTGGATTTCATGAACAGGTAGACTGAATCTGATTGGTCAGTATCTCGGTTTAGATTCTGATAGACTGAGTCTGGTTGGCTGGTGTTGGGATGTACATTCAGCTTGGCTAATTTTGACTTTTTTGCATTTGGGTTTACACTCTGGTAGACTGGATCTGATTGATTGCTGCTAGGTGTTACACTCTTATAGCATACATCAGATTGTTTTATACTGGTGTTAACACTCTGACAAGCTGAGTCTGATTGGCTGGTGTTGGGTTTTCCACTCTGGTAGACCGGATTGATTATTATGGAGTAGTCATTTTCAGGTGAATGGTTCTCATTGTTGGTTCTGTCCTATACAGAGAAAAACAATATACATTCCAGAGCAGTGATGACAGTATCCTCAATCAAAATAAAGGAGTCATGAACAGTCTTGTGTCATTCACTTACCTCTAGTCTTCTGGAATCCCTCTGTGGTATTATCGAGCTAAGAGAACCTGTAAGGAAAATAGGAAAAGCACAGTATTTTTGTTTGTTTGTTTGCTTATTGTCATTGGTTATGTTTAATGATCTTCCTGTTCGTGTGTGTGTGTGTGTGTGTGTGTGTGTGTGTGTGTATGAGAGAGAGAGAGTATATATGTATTTATGTGACCTGGTAAGGTATTTAAATTCTTCCATCTTGTGCAGAACAGCACTAGAACAATGAGAGCGATTCCAGAGACCAGGAGTGAAACACACACATACAGAGTGATGAAACCTGAAATCAAAGATTCAATTAATTAATCATTATATTAATCACATAAATCACCTATTCAGGGCACTTTAAAGGCTAGAATAAAATCACAGACACCAAGCACATAAAATATTTGGAAAATAAGAAAACATTTAAGGTAGTCCAGTATCCAGTTTAAAAAAAAAAAAAAATCTTAATTTTTAATTTTTATCATATTTTTTCATAGTTTGAAAAGTCCAATTATCTTTTGCCTTGTGTTACAATTTCACGATGAATAGACCTACAGAAGTGGTCCAAAATAATTAGGAAAAAAAAACATTGAAGTTATATTAGCTGCCTAAAAAGTTAAGAATTTTGTTCATTTATGTATTTATTTACATAAACATTTTAGACGTACAGTGACATTAGGTGAATAAAATTTAAAAAAAAAAGAGAGAGAGAGAGAAAGAACTAGAATTTAGCCTGTCAGATATCTCTTCTGCTCCAGTGTTGAAACACCATTCCACAGGAAGCAGTGACTCTTTCTTGAGGTTAGTCAAGGTTTAATACCAACATTTAAACATGTAACACTGTAACCTAGCAATGCTTCTGAATGTCATAGAAATTCGTAATGTAATTTATGTTGTTTGAATGTAATTTCTAGAATGTAGTCTTATAGAAACATATATTATTTACATGAAACCGGTCAAAAGCCATCATGTATCTCATCATCATCTCATCTCAGAGGCTAAAGAAACACAAATGTGCACTTATTAAAATATTTTTCAACATATTTTTGTAAATGTTTCTGTATTGTTTATATGTTATGTTGGTATTCCTCGGGATCAAAGATGTAAATTCAGAGTACTTGAGATGAGACAGAAAGGACAGAAATACTGTTTATATTATCTGAACTTTCTTGTACCTGGGGAAGGAGGTAGCTGTGTGGAATCCACTGAGGTATTAATGGAGAGTGTTGGAGAAGACTGGGAGAGATTTCTGTCATCAGATGTTTCTGAAGGATGGAAAAAACAGAACTTTAATTAATTTATACCTTATTGACTAAATAAAAAATAACCTAGTTAGTAAATAAATCTGTTTTTTATTCTGAGTAAAGTTCTCATAGTTTTCCTTTTTTTTCCTTTTTTTTTCAGGCCAGGTGGTAGACCTTTCACAGCTACCAGAGCTGATGTATATAGTGAGTGGCCCCACTCTGTGGGGCAGCACTAACTTAGGAGAGTCTAAATATACAGTGAAGAACAAACAATGGAGTATTCTCCTACCGAGTCCCGGGTTGGGTGAAGCACTCACACGGAGCGAGGTGTGTTGGCAGCTAATTTGACTTGCTGGTAGGATTAAAGTTTTTAATCTTACTTTTAAATAGTAAGCTAAAGTAAGAGCAATGTTTTACCTTTTAGGTGCTCAAAGAGGCACGGCATAATGGACAGCCTAAGGTAGTTTGTTTGTCTGTTTATTTGGCTAGCAGACCATTGAAGTTTGGATTATTAACATATGTCATGTTATAGGATTTGTGTATGAGAGCAAGTATCAGGCATGAAGTGGGGAAGTGTTTTTAATGGAGGTATGTTTTATGATGGGGCATTTATGTATGTTTGCAATTGTATAGCCTTATATATAGTGATACTGCTATAATAATGGCTCAATATTGCAATTAAGTTGATGAATTGTATATACTCATGATGATATATACACTCATTTGTGTAAACCTGTAAAGCAGATTCAGCCAAGGGCTGCTGACCCGCAACCAGGCATTAGCTGTGAAGTCAACCAGCCACTGTTATTTTTTACCATTTTATTGGGGTTTATACTTCTAAAGGTAGTAATGTCCTTTTTAAACTTTATTAAAGCCACTTCCAAGATAAGGTGTGCAGCTCAACTTGTGTATACACCTTAAGTAAGAGACAGTTAGATGTGTGAGTTTTAGTTACAGGTAGTAAGTCACTGGTGTGGAGTGAATTTGAGTATTGGCCTTGTAGTGTACTAGATTCAGAGATTTGTGGTGTACCCAAGTATTTTTTTATTGCTGTGAATGAACAGCAGTAATCGCTGTGGAGTTGCCACCTTACTCAGATTAACATAAGTGGAGATTATTTCTTTCTTTTTTTACTTGTTGCTGTTTGACTGTTTTAATAAAACCTTTTGATACTAAAATATTGTTGTTATTGATGTAACCTAGCTGGGCTCCCTGTTCTCGGAGTTCTCCTTAACTCTAGGTGTAAACCAAGGGGTGTCATAGTCTCACAGGCCCTATAGAGGGGAGGGTGTTACATGTGCATACAACAAATGCTGGTCCAAAGTAGTATCGTCAAGCAAAATAATTGATAAAACATAGAGTGAATACAATGTACATGTGAAAACAACAACTCTTCTCTGTATATTTATTTAGGTGAGATTGTGATCATGGTTGAAACTAGCCTGAGTTCACTGAGGTATAGTCCTCTGTAGTTGCAGTTCCGGGATGGTTTTATGAGATTCAATGTGGAAACAGTCAGGAAACTACCAAACCAGAGAGGCTGATTCTCACCTGACCTCAGATCAGATGTGGGTTGGCCATAAGACTTACTTGACCACTATGTTTATCTCTGTAGAAAGCTATAAGCTCTGTATTTGAACAGGTGAACAGACACATTATTATTATTATTATTATTATTATTATTATTATATTAATCATTAATATTATTATGGCTGTATTATATCTCATTAACTGTATAGAGAGTAGGCTGTCTTCCCATTAGCTGTAGTTTGACAAAAATGTATTATGATGTATTATTGATGTATGCTTTTACAGTAATAACTGAGGACCATTAGTTTCATATTAGCACAATGAGATGCCTCCTAAAGACTGATTGCCAAATTCACACTGCTCTTATTCACAAAGTCATGCAGTCAGCTGTCTCCTGCTTTTTCTAAAAACAATGTGGATAATTAATGTTAATTTTGTGGCAGCTGCCATTTGGGTCCTCTGCCTCATTAGCATGGAAGCTTGTTTATGCAGTTTTCCATTTGAAGAGGCTCATTGGGTGTGACAATTCATGATGTTTGTCGTTTTGGTTCTTAGTTTGATTTGGGTAAAATCTTTACAATTTAATCACGTTTTTAGAGCATTACTTTTTATTGGTCCCTAAAATGTAAGTCTGTGGTGCACAGTTTCAGAGGTTTGGACTTCAGAGGTTTCAGCCTTCAGATAGTTGCTGGCACAGCATTATTGCCAAACAGTCATTCATCTCCCTTTCCACTTCTTTTTTTCCCATGCCCTTTGGACTTCTGTTTACTTTGCACTTCCTTCACCTCTGAGGGTTCATTCAAGAGTGCACACATTACTGATAAGATTCATTATTTATCTGAAATTTAAGTAACTGGTTTGGCTAAATTCTATCACTGTTATTCAAGAACTGATATCAAAGATTTATTTTTGTATTTATTTATTTATTTAATATACACTTCCAGTGCATGTGTCCACTTCACCTTTACACACATATGTATGCATATGGCTCTTGACTTACGCCTTCTTCAGCAGAAATAAACATCAACAGTGTCTCACAAATTAACATGAATAATTTGTTTCAAAGATGCCATAGCAGTTACAGTGTTGAGAACTTTATGGTGAGAAATAGTTGTGGTTCAATTTTGGTCTCTTCCTCTCAAACCATCTTCAATTCCCCAAGGTTACAAAGGTCCCCTGTTAGACTCGCAATACAAAAAAACTCTAAATTGAAGTCAGCAGATTAGCTATACAGGATTGGCAAATCATGGGATTGGAGTGGAAGATTGAGTAGAGGAGCACCATCAGTGCCTGAGACTAGCATACCAGCAAGCACATCAACAGTTTGAAGTTCAAGCTGAGTGATGTAACCAGACATGCTCATGCCTTTGGCCCAGATCTAACAGAGGAACCAATTTTGTACCTGAGTAAGTGCAGTGTTCAGGACAGGAACAAAATTCAGGATGATTGGGACTCAACTGTTTATCAGATTAAACAGGCCCCAAAAGACAGGGGAGTAGTGTATTCCATCACTCCTGCCCAACAAGAAGGTCCCATCAAGCATGTCCATAGGTTAGAGCCTCATCCTGCAGTGAGTGCTGTACATCAGAGAGGCTCTGAACAAGTTGAACTACAGAATCCTCTGGATCAAGGAAAAGAAATGGACTAATCTAATGAGGTGAAGAGGAATTGGTTCTACTAGTGGTTAAGGCAGGAAGTGCAAACTCACAGTGAGAGTCACTAGACCCCATAGCATTTATTAAACAAGAAAGTGAATTGGAGATAAATCCATTAGTTGAAGAAAGGGAAAGTTCTTTGGCAGAAGAGAGTGAGCCAGAGTTAAAACGCACCACTCAGCAGATTAGCTATGCAGGATTGGCAAATCATGAGATTCCCTGTCAGTTTTGTTCTTTAAACCCATCTTTCTTTAGGGTTATTGATATATATATATATATTATATATATATATATATATATATATATATATATATATATATATATATATATATTTTAATACAAAGCCAGGAGACGTGTTTAAATTGAAGTGGATGTATGTATTTGAGGTGCATTAAATAACAAAAACAGTAGGTGTGCATTTACAGACTGAGATAAAGAACACATACCTGTAGTTGAGAGAGGAGGCAGGTATGTGGTTTGTGTCTCCACTGATGATGGAAGAGAATATGTGGGAGAGACAACAGAAGAATTTAAGGAGAACAGAGAAAAATGAAAATGGTACAGTGTAAAATTAGTCTGAATATGATTATTTTCTTCTGACTGGAGACACAATAAGAAAACAATACATTTAAACTCAACACCATTTACTAATTAATGTTAATTTTGTGGTGGCTCCCACTTGAACCCACGGCCTCATGAAGATAGAAGCTCATTTATGCAGATTTCCTTTCAACGGGGCTCATGGGGGGTGTGTGCCCCTGTAAAAGGGACAGTTCATGATGTTTGTTGTTGTTCTTCTTAGGTTGAGTTGTGTATAAATAACAACACTAAATAAACAGATTTAAACAAACTATTTATGCTTCTAAGAAAATTTGACCTTCAGATACAGCATTGTAAAAAAGTATTTGACCCTTCCCAATTTCTTTTATTTTCGGCATATTTGTCACACTTGAATATTTTAGATCATCAAACTGCTTTTAATATTAGACAAAGATACCCAAGTAAACACCAAATGCTGTTTTTAAATGACGATTTCATTTAGGTAAGGAAAAATGCTGTTCAGCCCTACCTGGCCCTGTGTGAAAAAGTAATTGCCCCCTTAGCTACTACCAACCAGTTAACAAAATTCAATTGACAATTGGGTTCAATTTCATTCACCACCTCCAGGCATGATTATTGTTGGACCAGATGAATCTAAACATCACTTAAGTAGAACCTGTCTGGCAGTGTGAAACAGGCTAGAAGGAACAGTGGTTAACCTTTCCAGGAGTAGCCAGCCTACCAAAATTTCACCAAAAGCACATCAGATCACAAGAGATCATCCATGGTGGTGGTAGTGTAATGGTCTGGGGCTGATTTGCTTCTTCAGAATCTGCAAGACTTGTTATGACGGATGGAACAATAATTTTGCTCTCTATCAGAGAATCCTGAAGGAGGATGTCCGCCCATCAGTTTGTGACCTAAATCTCAAGCACAGTTGAGTTATGCAGCAGGACAATGATCCAAAGCACACAAGCAAGTCCACCTCTGACTGGAGGAAAATTGGAGGAAATGCTGAGGCAAGACCTTGAGCTGGCAGTTTACAATTGTACCAAGAAGACTGGGACAAAATTCCTCCAGTTTCCTCCCACAGTCCAAAGACATGCAGTCAGGCCAACTGGACATGGTTAATTGTCCCTAGGTGTGAGTGTGTATGTCTGTCTGTCTGCCCTGTGATGGATTGGCGACCTGTCCAGGGTGTATCCTGCCTTCCGCCCAATGACAGCTGGGATAGGCTCTAGCACCCCACCGCGAGCCAGAAGGATAAGCGGTTTAGATGATGTATGTATGTAGAACAAGTCGGGTGGGGGGCTATTACTTTTTCACAGTACTGTAGGTGTAGTTGCAGCATGATTACCAAAAGAAAACACAAAATCATTTTGTTGAAGTCACATTAACATCCTACTTCTTCAGCGGGCTGTATAGGCTAAAGACTGCTCTGTTACATAACAGTGACTTTTGAGATATGAACTAATTTGCATACAATTAATGAAGACTTCTGTGTTACCTTAACCTCTACTGATGTACTGAATAATGTGAAATAACACAACACTAAATAAACAGAGTAACATTAATCTAAATATCACTTACAAGTTGATCATTTTTACAGCATTACTTTTTTTCCCTAAAATCTATGTCTTTGGTGGACAATTGCAGAAGTTTGGCCTTCAGACTGGGTGCTGGCACAGCATTATTGCCAAAGAACCTGACTAGAGGGTCATTTGTCTCCCTTTCCACTTCTTTATTTCCCATGCCCTTTACACTTGAGCAATTTCTGTTTGCAGCTCCTTCTTCTCAGATGGTTCATCCAAGAGTGCATACATTATTGAGAAAAGCATTGTTTATCCTAAATTTAATCAATTGGCTTGTCTAAATACTAGCACTGTAATTCAAGAATTGATTAATGTCAGGAATTTATTTATTTATTTATTTATTTATTTACTTACTCACTCAGATGCTTATTTACAGTGTGTATGTCTACTTAAACTTTACACACATAATGTCTTTTGACTTCAGCAGAAACAAACATCAATGGGGTAAAAAATTTTCACCACAAATGAATAACATGAGTACTTTGTTGCAAAGTTGTTGGCAGTTACAGCTTTTTTTTTACAGCATTGTGGTTCAGTTTTGGTCTATTCCTCTTAGCAAAACATCTTCAATTCCCCAAAGTTACAAAGGTCCCTCTGTTAGACTCTTAATTACAAAAAACATGATAAGTTTCAGTCAGCAGATTAGCTATGTAGGATTGATGAGTCACGAAATTGCCTGTTGGTTTTGCTTTTAATACCTTTACTCATTGAGATTTTTACAGAGTACAAAGTACAAAGAAGTACAAAGTCGAGGCGTGTTTAAATTCAAAGTGAATGTATGCACTGGAACTACATTAAACAACAAAAACAAAAATGTCTGAATGTTTACTTTCACTGTATATTATAAATTCTTATAGTTAAGAAAATACACATTAACATCCTATTTGTTCCACTGTTAAATGAGTAAGAATATATACTAACACAATCGTGGCACTTTTTTGTTTAATTCTGTGCAATCAGTAACTGGACTAAAATATATCCCCCTTTGTTTGTTTGTCAATGAAGCTCAACAAGAATTCTTAATCTATTGTGTGCATTTGCAGACTGAGATAAAGAACACATACCTGTAGTTGGGAAAGGAGGCAGGTATGTGGTTTGTGTCTCCACTGATGACAGAGAGACAACAGAAAAGTTTGAGGAGCAAAGGGGACAATGAAATTGATACAGTGTAAAATTAGTTTGCATATTATTATTTTTTCTCCCTTAAGACTGCCTAAAACTCAACACCATTTGTTTTGTTATCAGCATTTCTGCTTAGAGAGTGTAGAAGTGTTGAAATCAGTCTTAACTCACCAGTTTTAACAAGTAATAGAATTTCTGTGTAAACATCAGGACGTAGAGTCCTCTGTATCCCACACCAGTATGTTCCTCCATCTTCTGCTCTCAGATCAGTGATGGTGATGGTGAAGACTCTGTCTGCTGTGTCGTCATCCAGAGAGAATCTCTGATCTTTAGCAGATCCAGACTGAGCACAGATATCTTTAGTTCCCCATACAGAAGAACACTGTCCTCTGCAGAACTACTTTATGTAGGTTTCATATCCGGAATCATAGGGGCATTTAATCTGAACTGAATGTCCTCTGTGTCCAGTTACAGTAGTTACAGCACTGATTCCAGCTGTAAAAGAAGAGATGTTGTGTTAGAGATTAATGAACATCTGAGGTCTGAGATGTTACCATCCAGTAGAGAGATATGAGATGAAAAGTAAGTGGAGATTCTCACTGAAAACCCCGTAAAATCTTTGTAAAAGCTGTTGGTCTAATAAGCCTGAGATTATGAATGACTACAAAAGTGACAAAGAAACATCTTACTGAGATAATATCAGCAGTGATTAAGACAAAGGAGAGAAGGATAAAATGTCCAGTTGCTTCTTTGGCACTGAACTAAACCACTGTTGTATGTTACTGAGTTTATAATATACAGTCTCAATTTAACAAAATTTAACAAAAAACTGAAAAATAAAACTCACCAGATGTGAAGATAATCAAGATGATGATGATCGAGATGAAGGTCATGTTTAAACTGAAATTAAACTCTCGTAGAGGTCAGTTTACACATGACAAACTGTCCTTACAAATGAAACTAAAGTATGAGTACAGTACGAGAGATTTCAGCAGTTCCTCATTTCAGAGAGATGTAAGAAGGGAAATTCCATCAATTTGTTAAAATTTTCTGCATAATTAAATGGTTAAGTGTGAAATAAAGTCATTCACAGTGGTGGTTCTAGAGAAACCTGCAGAGTCAGAATGTCCATGATGTCAAGGGCATCATTTCACCATCACTATCATTGTACAGACATTGTAGGATTTCCCTTTAAAGACCTAGCCCTGACATCTCTCTCTCTCTCTCTCTCTCTCTATCTCTCTCTCTCTCTCTCTCTCTCTCTCTCTCTCTCTCTGTCTCTCTCTCTCTCTGGTCAGATGTACTTGTTCATTAGCATGTGCATATTTCACCAACAGTTTTGTTATTAACCAGTTTCATCTTACGAGTATCTATATGATCAAACTCACATCTGGTAGAAAGTTTCACATCTGGTCAGAAAGTTTCACAACTGGATAAAAATGCTTTATTTGTGGTCAACTAGCCAAAACTATTATCACGATTATCTAGAATACTTTTTGTGCTGTTTTTGTTTTACGCAATCACATCATTCTAAAAAAAGAACATTTATTTTTACATTTTATTTGGTCAGTATGGGAGCAGTTCACTTACCTCTCAACCTCAAACTCTACCTACAAGTGTAGCCATTGGCTCACAAGCCACTAAATGCTGTTGTTCTGGCTCCTAACTGAAAGTGCATTTGATAAAGTGCATCAAATTAAAGTGAGGAGTCAAGCCGAGTTAGAAAGGTCAAACCTGTCAGGTCAGACTTGTCTGTTTGCACAGTTTATCCTGCACAAAAAACATGTTTGTATCAAGTATGATACAGTCCTAGAAATGTTTTTCTGTTCAAACTGGATATATAATTTCTTTTGCATTATATTATAGGTAGAGAAAGATGTGTGGTAAAGGTACAGAAGAATGCAAAATCTATCAGCATAGATAACGAAGCAAAAGCCATTCAGTTTAAATCTTCAGTTAAAACACAGATGGCAAAGATAATGTATATGTCTGTCTGTCTGCCCTGAAATGGACTGGTGACCTTTCCTGGGTGTATCCTGCCTTCCACCCAATGACTGCTGGTATAGGCTCCAGCTCCCCCCGCGAGCCAGAAGGATAAGCAGCTTAGAAGAATAAGAAGAAGACACATGGCACAGATCTCCATAGAGAGTGTCTCTGCCATGTGTCCGAAATGTAAAGTAGAGACAGATAGTCTATTCATTGTTTGTAATCATGTCATAGAATTAAACAATTCTAGGCTAAGATGTCACAGGAACTGTACAAGATTTTCAGAACTGCTGTAAGGGTGGACCCCTTGTGTTTATTGCTTGGGTTATAAAATGATCATATTGCTGACAAGCCTAGAAAACTCTGCAATGTTTTAAAATTGTTTTCAGAAAATGTGTTTTATTACATTGGATAACAGATAAATTACTCTAGCAAGTTGGCACAGATTTGTTTTTGAACATGTAAAACTAGACTACTTGACCTGTCTACTATGTACTTCCATAGTATTTGGGAAAATGTTCTGGTTTATATTGGGTCAGATCTCTCAAGTATTTTAATGAAAGTATTTGGATAATTCACTGTACCACTTTTCTAATATGGTAAAGCTCCAATCAGTATAGAAATCTGAATGTAACCTCCCCTTTTTATGTTGTGCATGTATGATGAATTTTTTAACATTTTCTGCATAATTAAATGGTTAAGATTGAAATAATAAATAATGTGTGTGTGTGGGGGGTGTATATGTGTGTGTGTGTGTGTGTGTGTGTGTTAATTTTAATTAATTAATTTTGAAAAATTAAGTTTTTAAACAGCAGAACCCAACTCCTGACATTAGAGGCGCCAGTGGGAACTTTGGAATCTTTGCCTTACGTTATTTCCCTCAGCAGAACTGTCACAGCATTAAAATGTGCCAACCTTTTATTTTATTTATTTATTTTTTGCTTTATAATTCTTAATTTGAGCTGTGAATACATGCTGTGACAGTTGTTATAAGCAATTTTACTGTTCATCAATATATATTATATGCAAAAATGTCATTTTGTTGCTTCTCATCTTTTGAGGGGTATTTTTTCATCACCTTCCCTTCTTGGCACCACTAGTGCACCTGAGGCTGTCCGGTGAGACATGACTAACTTCCTGAAAGACCTTGATGGCACAGCAGCTTGCATGGATAACATAATTGTATACTTCAGAATACTTTTGAAGTTCAATGAAGAGAAATATCTTTTAAGACAAACACAGCTCCAATTCCTGGTGCCACAGAACACCCTGAATTGAAACCAGTCTTGGACATGGTGCATGGTGCTTAAATTGCTTGTTACCCAGTCTGGCAGATGTGACACACCCACTTGACCTACTGATGGCAGATACATATGTGGGGCCCAGCACAAGAGCAGGCTTTTGCAAATGTCAAGGAAATGATATCTGAAGCACTTGACAGGTGCAAAGACCAGATATGCACAAATTGAAGGAGTGCTGGGCAGTGGTCTGGACATGTGTAAAGGTTGCAAAATATCTGTACAGCTTGGATGGTTTTACAGTCCAAATTGTATGAATGTAGCTTTCTCTGAAATTTCAAAACAAAACATCTGAAAATGTGTTCTATTAAGCTTACTGCAGTAGCTAGTAAGTAAACAGTGAAAAACAGGATTTTTCCTTCTATCACCCACTTGTTTTGATCTGATATGTGAAACCTCACGTGTTAACGATGTAAATGAGGAGACTTTCTCCTCATTTGTTGGGGTTTAGACTCTGGTAAACTGAATCTGATTGGTTGGTGTTGAGGTTTAGGCTCTGGTAGACTGAATCTGATTGACTGGTGTTGGGATTCATGCTTTGGTAGACTGAATCTGGTTGGCTGATTTGGGGATTCATGCACTGGTAGACTGAATCTGATTGGCTGGTTTTGGGATTTGTGCACTGGTAGACTGAATCTAATTGGATGCTGATGGGGTTCATGCTCTGGTAGACTGAATCAGACTGGCTGGTGCTGCGATCTAGTCTTTGCTGGACTGAATCTGGTTGGTTGGTTTTGGGGTTCATGATCTGGTAGACTGAATCTGTCTGGTCAGTATCTCGGTTTAGATTCCGATAGACTGAGTCTGATTGGCCAGTATTGGGATGTACATTCAGCTTGGCTAATTTTGACTTTTTTGTGTTTGGGTTTACACTCTGGTAGACTGGATCTGATTGGTTGCTGCTGCGTGTTACACTCTTAAAGAGTACATCAGATTGTTGGATGCTGGTATTAACACTCTGACAAACTGAGGCTGACTGGCTGGTGTTGGGGTTCCCACTCTGGTAGAGCGGATTGATTATTATGGAGTAGTCATTTTCAAGTGGATGGTTTTCATTGTTGGTTCTATCCTATATAAAGAAACACAATATAAATTCCAGAGCAGCGATGATAGTATCTTCAAAATAAAAGAGTCATGTGTCATTCACGACCTCTAGTCTTCTGGAATCCCTCTGTGGTATTATCGAGCTAGGAGCATCTGAAAAGGTAATAGGAAAAGCATTGGATTTTTTTTGTTTGTTTTTATTGGTTATGTTTAATGATATTTGTGTGTGTGTGTGTGTGTGTCTTTATGATCTGGTAATGTACTTATATTGTTCCATCGTGTGCAGAACAGCACTAGAACAATGAGACCGATTCCAGAGACCAGCAGTGAAACACACACATACAGAGTGATGAAACCTGGAAGCCAAGATTCAATTCAGTTAAACATTAATCACCTCTGCAGGGCACTTTGAAGGAATAAAAGCAAAAAAGACACCAAGGATATAAAATATTTGGAAAATAAAACATTTAATGTGGTTCAGTATCCTTTCTTTCAAGGAACAAAATAAAATAAAATAATATAACAATAAATAAAATGTAAAGAATAAAAAATCTCCATTTTTGTTGTTTTTTTTTTTATATTCTTGCATAATTATCATTTGCCTTGTGTTAAAATTCCATAGTAAACAAACCAACAGAAGTGGTCCAAAACAATGGGAAAAAATGGTGTTACATTAGCTGCCTAACATGTTAAGAATTTTGAAATTATTTTTTTTTCATTTTTTACAAAACATTTTGGATATACAGTCATAATGGGAGAATAAAATAGAAGAACAAAAAGAAAGAGAGAAAGAACTAGATTTAGATTGATTGTAGTAAGTATATACATATATATATACATATATATATATATATATATGTATATATATATATATATATATATATATATATATATATGTATAATGTAGTCTGCAAGAAACATATGTTAATTACATGCAAACAACATTAATTACATTACGTTCCAAATATCTATGAAATCCTAAAGCATTGCATAATTTTTTTCACTAGTCACTGCATCCTGTAAAATGGTGTTTCAGCACCAGAGCAGAAGAGATATCTGACACTCTAATTGTAGTTCTTTCTCTCTTTCTATATACAGTATAGACTATACATATATAGTCTTGAAGAAGCATATATTAATTACATGAACCTGTCAAAAACTGTCATGTATCACATTTCTGTTTGTAAATGTTTCTCTATTGTTTACATCTCATGTTGATACTCTTCAGAAGCAAAGATATAAAAAAGAAATAAAAGATATAAATATAAAATATACTTAAGATGAGATAGAGAGGAAAGAAATACTGTTTATATTATCTGAACTTTTTTGTACCTGAAGAAGGAGGCAGTTGTGTGGAATCCACTGAGGTACTAACAGAAATTGTTGGAGTAGGATGGGAGACATTACTGTCATCAGATGTTTCTGAAAGATGGAAAAAAAAACAGAAGTGTAATTAATTTATACTTTCTAGCCTAAATAAAAAATAACCTAGTTATGTAAATAAATCTGTTTTTTATTCTGAGTAAGATTCTCATAGTTTTCCTAGATTTTTTTATTTATCTGGTAGACTTTTCTGATACCTTTCAAAGCTACCAGAGCTGATGTGCATACACAGTGTCATCAAACACATGCTAGTAGTATCAACAAGCAAAATAATTTATTAAAATTACAATGAATACTATATACATGTGAAAACAACAGCTTGTAAGGGCCCAGTCTGTGCTGCCGGCTGCCAGCAGAGGGCGATGTTAGCGAGGTGCCACAGGAAACTTCAATTCCCAGAAGCCATCGGGCTAATTAGGCCCAACCTGGCACACCTGTGGACTCTTCAACTTAAGGCTGTGGCAAACAGCAGCTCTTTGTCACTCTTTTGTAGAGGAGTGACTGGTATGGTATTTAGCCCAGGTAGGTATTTAAATGAAGAAGAAAAAAAAAAACAAAAAAAAAGAAAACCAAAAAGAAAAGAGAAATTGCTCACAAAATATTTAAAAGCCAAAAAGAAGGCTTAAACAAGAAATGGTTCCAAGTCATACAAGTGTTTGCTCCACAAAGAGCAAACAGGCAAAATACAAAGCTGACCTTCCTCTCATAATCACAGAGGGAGTGTCTTTTGTTTTCTGATAGTTATTTCACTTTTTCTATCTCAGCCTTTGTTTGAGCACGCTGCTTTCAGCTTTTCAGCGTGTCTTTCCCATTTTTGCTTGTGCTTCCACAGGGGTAACTCCTCAGACTGCCAATCAGTACATCGGCAGTTCAAGCCTGGCTCTGAGCCACCTCAACCCCAACATGCAAAATCACTCGATTCACACTCCATCACCTCACTTAATTCTTTTAAGACCCTTTCTCATGGGCTTTTCTCTCTGCACTTGGGTCCACCTCTCTGCTGTCCTGTAACACAGCTCTTACTCTCTCTGTATATTTATTTAAGTGAGATTGTGAGTGTGGTTGAAACTAGCCCAAGTTCACTGAGGTATAGTCCTCTGTAGTTGCAGTTCCAGGATGGTTTTATGAGATTCAATGTGGAAACAGTCAGGAAACTAACAAACCAGAGAGGCTGATTTTCAGCTGACCTCAGATCAGATGTGGCTTGGCCATTAGACTTACTTGACCACTACGTTTTGCTCTGTAGAAAGCTACAAGTTCTGTATTTGGATATGACAGACAATAGATATGAACTAGCATATTGATCGCAAAGTGTCATATAATGGAAGTAAGAAATAATAATTAGGAAAGCCAAATTCCCACCGCTTTTATTCACAACTATAGCCATCCAGTTGGGTGCCACTTGCTTGCGACCCTCAGAATCTTCATTTTGTTGAAGTCACATTAACATCCTACTTCTTCAGCAGGCTGTGTAGGCTGAAGACTGCTCTCATTGATTGATTGATTGATTGATTGATTGATTGATTCATTCATTCATTTATTTATTAATTCATTTACTAATTAATTAATTAAATAATTTATCAATTATACTTCTACTGCCTATGTCTACTTCAGTTTTACACACAATGTCTCTTGACTTATGCCTATGCCTTCTTCATCAGAAACCAACATCAACAAGTTTAATTAATAACATGAATACTTTGTTTCAAAGCTGTTGTTGGCAGTTACAGCTTTTGAGAACTTTTATAGTGAGAAGTAATTAGCTTTTCAAAGTATCGTGGTTCAATTTTGGTCTATTCCTCTTGGTAAACCATCTTCAATTCCCCAAAGTTACAAAGGTCTCTCAGTTAGACTCGCAATTACAAAAACTCAAACTTTAGCCAGCAGATTAGCTATATAGGATCAGTGAGTCATGAGATTCCCTGTCAGTTTTGTTTTTAAACCCATCTTTGTAGTACGAAGTCAAGACACATTTAAATTTGAAGTGGATGAATGTTCTTGAAGTACAATAAAGAGCAAATGGTGTTCTGATATTTCCTCTAACTGTACATAAATAAACCTGCAATGCTTTTCTTCTAGTTAAGAACATTTTAATGTGAATTTTCTATTTGTTCCATTGTTAAATTAGTATACATTACTCATTTAACAATGCAACAAATAGAACATTTCTGGGGGGAAAAAAAAATCTGTGAAATCAGCAACACTAAATTATATCTACCTTTTGTTTCATTTATCAATGAAGCACAACTGGAAACCTTAATACATTGTGCACATTTACATACTGAGATAAAGAACACATACCTGTAGTTGAGAGAGGAGGCAGGCATGTGGTTTGTGTCTCCACTGTTGAAGGAGGAGAATATGTGAAGGACAACAGAAGAGTTTGAGGAGAACAGAGCACAATGAAAATGAGTGTAAAATTAGTTTGAATATGATAATTTTCTTTTTACTGGAGACACAATAAGAACACATTTAAACTCAACACCATTTATTAGTGTTCATTTTGTGGCAGCTGCCACTTGATAGAAGCTCGTTTATGCAGATTTCCATTCAAAAAAGTTAATGTTCAGTTCATGATGTTCTTAGTTTGAGTTGTGCATAAATTACTTTTAGCATTGCATATTTTGAAATGACACCTAAATAAACAGATTTAAACAAACTTATCATTAACCGCCTAATCCAGATAGGGTCACGGAGGCAGCTGGGAGAGCAGAGAATCCCAGATGACCCTGTCCACTGCAACTTCCTCCTGCTCATTTCAGGGGACCCCAAGCCACTCCCAGCCCAAATTGGAAATATAATCCCTTCAGCAGTTTCTAGGACAACCCTGGGGTCTCATCCCAGTAGGCCGTGCCTGGTACACCCCCACCGGGAGGCATTCAGGGGTCATCTGGATCAAGTGGCCGAACCACCTGTCTCCAGACTGGCTCCTCTCAATGCAGAGAAGTAGAGGCTATACTCCAAGCTCTTCCCAGATGACCAAGCTCCTCACCCTATCAAGTATAGTGTAGCCTACCACTCTGTGAAGACAACTCATTTCTGCCGCTTGTATTTGCGATCTCTTTCTTTTGGTCATCACCCACAGCTCATGACCATAGGTGAGAGTTGGGATGTAGACCGGTAAACAGAGAGCTTTGCCTTATGGCTCAGCTCCCTCTTCACCACTACAGTCCGGTAGTACTGCATTAGTGCTGCCGCCTGTCCCAGCCTGCGGCCGATCTCACGATCCCTCTTCCCATCACTCGTGAACACGATCCCAAAATACTCAAACTCCTCGACCTGAGGCAGGTCCTTTTACCCTTACCTGGAGTGGGCATGCCATCCATTTCTGGGCTAGGACCATGGATTCAGACTTGGAGGTGCTGATTCGCATACCAATCGCTTCACACTCAGCTGCAAACCACTCCAGTGAGCACTAGAGGCATCTATGTGATCCAGCCAAAAGAACATCATCTGCAAATAGCAGAGACGCCACCTTCCAGCCTCAACACATAATGCCCTCCTGACCTTGGCTATGCCGTCACACCCTGTCCATGAATATCATGAACAGGAGTTGAAGACAAGGCACAACCTTGACCGAGTCCAACGCTAACACTGAAAAAACCTGATTTAATGCATGAGTATACAAACACTCTCTCACTCTGAGAGTACAGAGGTTGAATGTCCCAGAGTATTAGCCCTGGCACCCCATACTACTGGAGGACCTTCCTCAGGATATCTGGAGGAACACGGTCATAAGCCTTCTCCAAGTTCACAAAACATATGTACACTGGGTTGGAAAACTCCCATGCCCCCTCACAGATTGTTGTGAAAAGATGGTCCATTGCTCCACGGCTAGGACAGAATCTGCATTGTTCATCCTCAATCTTAGGTTCATTATCGGTCTCCTTTCCAGCACTTTGGCATATACTTTCCCAGGAAGGCTGAACAGTGTGATACCCTGGTAGTTTGCCAACACGCTCTGGGCCCCTTTCTTAGAAATAGGGACCACCACCCCGGTCTGTCAGTCCAAGGGTACAGTTCCCCAGGTTCATGTAGTATTGCAGAGGTGTGTCAGCCATGACAGCCCCACAATATCCAGAGCCTTAAGCATTTCCAGACAATCTCATCCACCCCTGGTTCCTTGCCACTGAGGAGCTTGCTAACCACCACAGTGACCTCCACCAGGGAAATGGACATGCCAGAAGCCTCCACAATGGAGGTTTTGAACAGTGTCCATTCAGACTTCTTGTCCCTTACCTCCTCCGGAACATGAGAAAGCTCTTCTCTTCTGTAGGTGAGAGTTAAAATCATTCCAAATGGGGGCCTCTGACAGTCATATCCAGCACATCCTCACTATTCACTTGAACCTACTGGTTCTGACCATCAGTCTGCTCTGCTACGTGATCCAACTGACCACCATATGGTGATCGGTTGACAGTTCAGCACCTCTCTTCACTCGAGTGTGAAGAAACATATGGTTCCATAGCTCTGAAGATCCCTAGACCACAAAAGCCCTTCTGCCACGGCAAGGCCCTGATCCAGGAAGGGTTAAACAAACTAATTATGCTTCAAAGAAGATTTCATCATCTTCAGTTAGTTCTGTGAAAATATTGGTGGTGGTGGTGGTTTGCTTCTGCAGGACCTGGACGACTTATCATAATTAAGGGAACCGTGAATTCTGCTCTCTATCAAAAATCCTAAAGGAGAATATCCGCCTATCAGTTTGTGACCTAAAGCTCAAGTGCAGATGGGTTATGCAGCTGGATAATGATCTGAAGCACACAAGCAAGTCCACCTCTCAATGGCTCAAAACAAACAATATTGAGGTTTTGGAGTAGCCAAGTCAAAGTCCTGACTTGAGTCCCATTGAGATGCCGTGGCAAGACCTTAAACTCGTAGCTCATGCTCAAAAATCCTCTAATATACCTGAATTAGAACAACTCTGCAAAGAGGAGTGGGCAAAACCTCCATCACAGTGATGGTCTCATCACAAGTTATTGCAAACGTTTGATTGCAGTTGTTACTGTGAAGGATGGCACAACCGGTTATTAGGTTTAGGGGACAATTACTTTTTCACACAGGTGATGTATACATGTTTTGAATATATTTTATCTTCAATAAATGGATTGATAATTTTAAAAATGCATTCTGCTTTTAAGCGTGTTTTTATCTTATAAAATTAGTTTGATGATCTGAAACATTTAAATATGACAAATTAGCAACAATAGAAGTCGTCGGGTGAGGGGCAAATACTTTTTCACAGTACTGTAGGTGCAGTTGCAGGACTAAATAGAGTAACACGGTATTGAATATCACTGACAAGTTGATCATGTTTAGAACATTACTTTTTCTTGTTCCTTAAAATGTAAGTCCAATATAATAAAATATTGTGCACAGTTTCAGAGGTTTGGCCTTCAGACAGGGTGCTGGCACAGCATTATTGTGAAATAACTGGACTAGAAGATCCTTTTCCACTTCTTTTTTTCCCATGCCCTTTACATGAGAGCAATTTCTGTTTGCACTTCCTTCATCTCAGAGGGTTCATCCAAGAATGCATACATTATTGAGAAAAGCACTGTTTATCCTAAATTTAATGAACTGCTTTTGCTAAATTTTAGCACTGTGCTTCAAGAACTGATTAATATCAGAGATGACGAGTTATGCGATTCCCTGTTGATTTGTTTTTAAACCTTATTTTATTCTAATTAATGTCTTGAATTTGTACTTAAAAATGTTTAAAAATGATCTACATTACAAAACAAAAACAAGTGTCTGAATATTTACTCACTGTATTTAAATAAATTTGCCATGCCTTGCTTTTAGTTAAGAGGAATCATGTTAATTGTCTTTTTTGTTCCATTGTTCAATGGATAAAAATGTTTCCGTAAACAATTCTGACATGTATAAAAACGACTAAATTGTCTTGGTTTATCAATGAAGCACAACTGGAATTCTTAATCTATTGTGTGCATTTACAGACTGAGATAAAGAACACATACCTGTAGTTGAAGAGGAGGCGGATGTGTGGTTTGTGTCTCCACTGATAAAGGAGGATAATATGTGGAAGAGACAACAGAAGAGTTTGAGGAGAACAGAGGAAAATGGAAATGACGCAGTGTAAAATTAGTTTGAATATTGTTTTCTTCTTACTGGACAATTTTAAATGCATAATTGATTTTATCAGCATTTCTGCTTTGAGGGTGTAGAAGTGCTGAAATCAGTCTCACCGTGTTCAACAAGTAATAGAATCTCTGTGTAAACATCAGGAATTAGAAGAGACCTCTGTATCCCACACCAGTATGTTCCTGCATCCTCTTCTCTCAGATCAGTGATGGTGATGGTGAAGACTCTGGCTGCTGTGTCATCATCCAGAGAGAATCTCTGATCTTTAGCAGATCCAGACTGAACAGGAATGTCTTTAGTTCCCCAAGTAGAACATTCTCCTCTGCAGAGATACTTTATGTAGGTCTCATATCCAGAATCATAGGGGCATTTAATCTGAACTGACTGTCCTCTGTGTCCAGTTACAGTAGTTACAGCACTGATTCCAGCTGTAAAAAAAGGAGTTGTATTAGAGATTAATGAACGCCTGAGGTCTAACTTACGCAGCTGGTAAAGAGATACGAGATGAAAAGTAAGTGGAGATTCTCACTGAAAACCCTGTAAAATCTTTGTAAAAGCTTTTGGTTTAACAAGCCTGAGATTATGAATGACTGACTACAAAAACTACACAAACATCTTACTGAGATAATATCAGCAGTGATGAAGAAAACGAGAGGAGAAAATGTCCAGTTGCTTCTTTGGCACTGAACTAAACCACTGTTGTATGTTACTGAGTTTGTAACACATAATCTCAATTTAACAAAATTTAACACACAAACTGAAAAATAAAACTCACCAGATGAGAAGACGATCATGATGATTATGATAGTCATGTTTAAACTGAAATTAAACTCTCATACAGATTAGTTTACACATGACAAAGTGTCCTTACAAATGAAACAAAACTGAGTTTATCACAAGAGCTTTCAGGACTTCCTCATTTCACAGAAACCTAAAAAGGGAAATTCCATGAATTTTGTTAATTTTCTGCATAATTAAACACTTAAGATTGGAAAAGTCATTCAGAGTGGTGGTTCTAGAAAAAAACCTACCAAGTCAGAATGTTCATGATGTCAAAGGCATCATTTTGCCATCATTAACATTGTACAGACATTGTAGGATCGAGGGAATTTCCCTTTAAAGACCTAGACCTGACATATCTCTCTCTCTCTCTCTCTCTCTCTCTCTCTCTCTCTCTCTCTCTCTCTCTCTCTCTCTCTCTCTCTCTGGTCAGATGTACTCACAAATTAGTGTGTGCATATTTCACCAACAGTTTTCTTATCAGTTTCATCTTTGGAGTATCTGTACGATCAAACTCAAATCTGGTAGAAGTCCATGTAGATTTGATTATAAAATGCTGTTTGTGGTTAACTAGCCAAAACTATCAAGATCATGTAATATTTGTGTGTGTGTGTGTGTGTGTGTGTGTGTGTGTGTGTGTGTGTGTGTGTGTGTGTTTTTTAACTATTGACACTGGCCAAAAATAAACAAAATGATACACATCTAGTGCACAAACCTCTCATACACTGTAATAACATTGTTTGTATATTACCTTAATATCATATTTAATCATCACTCTCCCTAAAAGAACTTTGACATTTTTTCTAGTGGTGATAATTTTAACACTAAGTTTGTTCAGTATGGGAACTGACCTCACAAACTGAAACTCCGCCTTTGAGTGTAGCCATTGGCTCACAAGCCACTAAATGCTGTTGCTCTGTCTCCCAAACTAGTGCATCAAATAAAAGTGTGGAGTCAAGCTGAGTTAGAAAGGTTAATGTTATATTCTCTGTGTTGGAAATTAAGAAAAATCATATTTACAGAGTAAAAAAAAACCTGGTCAGGCCTTTACCAAGCTGGCTCAGATTTTCTTAAATCTGGCATAAGATCTTAGATTGTGAGAACTGCAACTATTTCAAATTAAGTGTAGTACAAAAAAAGCTCACTTTTTCGTCTTCCGTCCAGCTCCTATCCAGCTACTTGTCTTCCATCCAGCTCCAATTTTTTTGTTGGACCTGAACCAAGCAGTAAAGAGTGGAAAGTACATTTCTGCCCAGTGTGGATGACATTTTGCCCTAGGTGGCAGGCTCAAGGTTCCTTGCACTGCTGAATGCTGCCAGTAGGTTCTGGCAGATCCCCTTGGACAAAATATACTAAGCCCACAAACATTTTAATCCCATTAAGAGGTACTTTTTTTACTCACCTTCCATTCTTGGCACCACGTGTGCACCTGAGATTTTCTGGTGAGACATTGAATAACTTCCTGAAAGACCTTGAAGATGGATGACATGAATGTATGTGGCGAGACACCTGAGGAGCATGGAAAAGTGCCTTTAGAGAGTACTGAAGACACTTCAGAATGCTGGGTTAAAACTCAATGAAGAGAAATCCCTTTAAAGACAAACACACCTCCAATTCTTGAGGTGAAGGAGTGCTGGGCAGTGGTCTGGACATGTGTAAAGGCTGCAAAATATCTGTACAGCTTGGATGGTTTTTCAGTCCAAACTGACCACAAGTCATTGGTTCCAGTCGTCATCATCTTCAAGGACATTGATGCAGTGCCACTTGAAGAGATTCAGTGCAATCGCCAAGTATGTTCTAGGTAAGTAGCTCATTGCAGTTGAAAGACTTTCAAGGCATTCTTCTATGGCCTAGCACCTGACAGCTGAAATGACTGATGAAACTGCAGCCTTAGAAAACGCCACACATGTAGCTTGGCACACCTTTGGCTCTTGTCTTGATGAAGTCAAAGAGCACATAAAGAATGACCCTGAGATATGCACTGTAAAATCATATGTACACAAGAGCTGGCTGAAGTATGTATCACAGGTGCCTGAAAGCCTCAACACACATGTGCTAAAGCAGTCACTTTCAACCTCTCATGACCTGTTAGCTTAAAGGAGCTGAATAGTCATTCCCAGGAAACTTAAGGGCAGAGGTCATTTAGCGACTTCACAAAGGTCACATGGGGATCGTCAAGTGTTATAAATGTGCCAAGCAGAGAGTTCGGTGGCCAGACACTTGCAAAGACATCCTGCAGTGCATTCAGAACAGTGCAAATTGTCAGACAACTACACCTGCACAAAAGCAACCATTCGTGATGACTCCCTAATGAAATAGACCCTGGGAGAGAGTCACTGCTGCTATCTGTGAGGTCAACAAAAGTAATTAATGTTGTTAGCGGTTGACTGTTTTTCCAGGTAAATTGACATTGCCCATCTACCAAATATGTCAGGCCATGCAGTGTGGTCCGATCTCAGCAACGATTGCGAGGTGTGATTGCCCTGACTGATAATCGTCCATAATTCTCAGGACAGCAATTTCAAGATTATGAAGCTGATGATTTCCCGCATGTTACACAGACAGGTGGAGCATTGAGCAATGCAGCAAGCTACTTCAGTTCTCTCATTGAAGCTATTATAAAAGGAATACTGACCATTATGTCCACTCAGTGCCATTACACTGTTTGCACACTTGTGGTCCTGTGGTACTGAACTTTGTATGGATCATGAAAGCCATTTCTAATTTTTGCATTTAAATGACGGGCTCACAAATGTTCCAGTGCCTTTGACATTGATGCTGAATCTACTGCCACTTACCGTCTTACCCTTTCACACAGAGACAGCCTCATAAATTAAGACGTCAAACCTTGAAATCTTTTACAGCAGCAGTACAGGTATCAACCTGACTCCCCAGTGGCATAATGTATCAGATAAAAGAGATTAATAGCAATCAGGATTTGATAAACTAATAGATATGTACATTTTAAGTAATCATTATGAAAGTAAATTTGTGTCTGCATGTCCCTGTGGTCTGCTTTGTAGTGAAAAGTGTAGCTGCTGTGGTTTATCTCGTAGCTACACAGGAAATGGCATCGTCTTCAGACACTAATTTTAGTGTTGATCATGGTGATAGCAGTCTGATGACTTTCTTTTGTCTGGCTCTGTTACCTTGGCAAACACATTTGCTTATAGTTACTGACTATCAAATGAGGCCTTGTCTTTTGAACACAGTGTGTGTTGCTGTGGTTTGCTGAAAAATTGCAGAATTGGTATAAATGCTAAGAATCTTTTTTTTTTTTTTATTTATTTATTTATTTATCTATCTTTTTACAGTATAAGGTTAGGGTATAAGAATAGTCACTCCTTAGTGAGAGTATCTGTAGAAAAACATCATTTCAGATCTCATACAGATGATCAAATGATCATATTTATTCTATCAGCTGGGTAACACTGTACTGAGATCAGCACTGATGGTGGAATTGGAAAATGTCCTGCATGCTGGAACAGACAGTGATCTCCAGGAAATACATCAACAAACTTTAATATTACACATGGAAAAATATCTATTATTGAAAAAAATCATATTTACTTGTACATAGTGTTGGATAGTTTCGAGTGAATCTCTTGTTGCAGCTAAGAAGGTCACATGCATCCTGTAGGAGGAAGGAGCATGGTTTGGCCTGGGTATGTTTATTGTGCATAAGCACTTAGTTAGGTAGTGGCCACACCTAATTAATCCTTCAGTGCTGCCTGTGTTCTCAGCATTTGGATGCTGATGATGAGCCTCAACACTGGACCGTAAGATCATTTCTTTCGATTAGAGCCATTATCATTTACCATTTAGATTTATAAAATATATTTATAAATTTTTAGAAATGTGTGGTCTGTACTAATAACTGGTTTTAGATTAAAAGTTAAAAGCAGATGATGCTGAGATGAGAACTGAATTATTCAAACAGTCCAGAGACCTTTTTTCTGACAAAACAGCAGCTGCACCTAAAACAAGGTTCTGCCTGCTTGTTCCTAAGCAGCAAATAAACTGAGAAGCATTTTGGAGCACTTTTCTTTGTGTATTTTGCATCACAATATTGTGCTCATCCCTACCTTATTGTGAAGTGAAGGTTACCATTTAAGTAAACATGAAATTTCATCAGATTTAACAAATCATGTGTGGTGTGGTGTTTTTTTTTGTTTTTTTTTTCCATTATTATTGAAGAGATCAATAGAAAATCAGTCCTTAACTTTGAAGAAAGACTTTTCAAATATACAATTAAAAAAAGTAGTCCTTTATAAACCAGCATATTATTGTAAACCAAACCTCAAAACAATGTAAAACCAAAACTGTTAGGGGTGAATTAAAGCCTCAGGCAACCTACAGCCATGAGTGGAAATGGAAGGCACACTTCACATGACTGCTAGATTGGTGGTAACGTAACATTGAGAATCCCATAAAGGTGCTTACAGAAAATGACATTTTGTCATTTTGTTAAGGAAATTCCTCTTTCCTTAAATTTGTCGGGCCATCTTTATATAAAAGCTCAGTGAAACTCACCCAGTGGCAGCAGTGTGGAGGTGGACTGTAACATTGGCATATTGGGGCTCCTTTTGCTGGTCAGTGCTGGTCACTTCATCTTGAATCCTGACTGTAGCATACTGAACATCAGCAGCGCCAGAGTCAGCAGAAGCAGCAGCCTGTACAGGTCTGGATCTGCTGTGTGTAACGGTGGTGTAGAGCACATCATCCTGAGAGTGAAGCATCCATGGAGAACAGATTAAATGTCTAATGTTCTGAAAAATCGCTCTGGATAAGAGTGTCTACTAAATGCTATATTGTGATGCACCGTGTGGTCTGAAGAACAACTTTTACATTAATAACATTTAAACTAATGAATATGTACGTTTTTGTGAATTTGTGTCTGCAGGTTCCTGTGGCCTGTTTGTAGTATCAAGCTTGGCTACTGCTGCTGGGGCTCTCATAGCATGTCTGAGGTTACTGAGAGTGCACATTCATGTATGTCATGACTTTAGCCTGGCCAGGTCTAGGTGTGAATGATGTCATTTTCTCTGAAAGCAGGAGATGAACCTCAGCAGCAGTAGCACATATTCTACTTCTAGAACAGAACTCATGATAATTGGAGTCTGATAGGCTGATTAACTTAATGAATCATTGCTGTCTATAGTTACTGACTTTCAAAGGGGATCTTTGTTTTCAGGACATAGTTTATGCTGATAAGTAGGAGCCCAACCCTGTTCCTGTAAATCTACCACCAGTTTAGTTTAATTTCAGTGCACCTGGCTCTGACACCAAGATGCTCCCGGAGGACTGAAACAGGAGCCCTGTGTGGAGCAGGCTCTGGAACCCTGCATGGAGCCAGAGTCAAGCACTGGAGTGGCCCAGGAAGCGTGAACTGAAGCAACTCAAGAAGGAGAAATGGGAGCCTGGGACCCGGAAGTGGTTCCATCCAGAGAGCAGAAACTGGAGCTGTCCAGGGAGGTAAACATGAGATTCAGCTCTGGTAGTAGTTACCTTTCCAGAGGAGGCACGTAGAGGTGCCACCACAAGACAGGAGGACCTGAGAGCCACTACAGGCAAGGTAAGTTGGAGTGGCAGGATAAGGTCAGGTGTCTATTGGCCATTGCTTGTACCCTTGATGGTACCGCCCCAGAGACAAGAGGGCCTCCACACCAGTGACATTTCAATGCCTTTTTTTTTCTTCTGAGAGTGTATAGTATCAGGAGAAAATCATCATTCAAAAGAAAATACAACGTGTCCTGCTGATGACCGTTTAGAAAGCAGGTCCAGATCTCACTCTGTTCTTCAGATCTGATCAAGTTTATTGTCATCAACTTGTTAATACTGTACTGAGATCAGTACTGAAAAACCCACCCGTGATAAATACTAAACACTTCATGCAGTGACAAGAGAAAAGATGGAACTGGATAAATTATGCTGGAACATGCTCTGCACAGAAGACCTTACAAACAGCCTTAATATTAGACATGAAAAACAAAAAAGTCATAGTTTTACTAGTACATAACTTTGCAGGAGTTTTAAGAGAAACTCATCTTTTGCTGCAGCTGAGAAGGTCACATGCTTCCTGTAGGAGGAAGTAGCATGTTATTGAGCCTGGGTATTTTTATTGAACATGAGAACTTATTCTTGAGAAGTGTTAACCACAGGTAACTTAAAATACATCAGTGCTGCCTGTGTTCTCACCATTTCCCATCAAGACGCTGGTGATGAGCCTCGTTAAAGGACGGTAAGATCATTTCTTTATATTACTAAGTTTTAATTTACTATTAGAATCATAAACATAGTTTTATATTTTTAGGAATGTTTATTCAGTGCTAGGAAATGCATTTAGATTCAAAGCCATTTCAGTGAGAGTGGCTTTTTTTTTGGGATACAAATTTTAGCCTTGGTCCATTAGAGGTCTTCATCAAGCCAATATTCAATACATTAATTTTCCTACATAAAACATTTAAGTAAGATATTCTAGGATGACAGTTAATTCCACAGGCAAATCACTTCATTTTAGTGTGGGCATAATATCACTGAACATGTAGTTTGGAGAACTGCTACTCAGTGACATCTTCTGGGTTTGTCCAGTTCTACTGCGTGTTCCTGAGAGAGTCTAAATGAACGGCTTCCTGTTGTGGTTCTGTGCAAAATTATAGTTTGTGGATGTCTAATCATTTTTTTCCAGAAAATGCATTTAACACATTATTGAATATTATATGTAATTTCAGTGCAACATTTTTGAGTGCTCTAACAGAGTCTTATGTGTGTTCTTGACGTCAGTGAGAATGAACTGCTTTAGTCAGCCAATATGATGATCACCTTGCCAGCCGATCAGCACTCAGTAGCAGGAAAGCCAATCAATCAGCACTCAGTAGGAATAATGCCAACCAAACAGGATTAATTGTGTATCTTCAGTCACCCCTCTTCAATGAGGACTCTCAATGAGGATTTTGTCATGTTTTTGATATGATGAGAGTAATAGGAAGTGGCCAGGCTCTCCTTACTCTGATGATGAGGCACTCTGTGCTGATATTTTAATTACATGTTAAAGTGTGATCAGTATTGCTTTTGTTTTTTATTGCTGAAGAAGAATTTCATCACTGTAGTGAATCTTTTGATGAGAATGAACTTCATTCCTTTTTTATTAACTCTATGTCTTCAAGACTGAACTCTCTGCCTCTCTTCCTCTTGAGCTTGTTGGCCCCTTTTAAATCCTGTGCCTCATCAGTAAGTAGGCAGGGCTGCACACAGTTTGCATGACAAGCTGCTGTTTGCACTGCTCAATGGAATGTACCTTTTTGTGACTGCAATATGCATCCACAATATGCCTGAATTTAACATTTCACTTACTAAAAGCATAAGCAAGTAATCCAGCTTGAAAAATGACCAAAACCAACTTTTTTCCCTGATGTTTTATCTGTGTCTTTAGAAGGGTCTTTGGGGTCTTAACATGATCAGTGGTGTGTTTGTTGGGTTTCAGAGAGCAGGAAGGGAGTTTGGCAGTAGTGATGTATTTCAGGTCACGTCATTACAATCACTTCACCCAATAACATCCTCATTCTGAAAGTCCAGTTTACCCACAGAATGCCCACTTTTTATTTATTTGTAAATTAATTTATTTTATTTTACAGGACAGTTTCTGACTAGTATTTCATAGGTAAATATGTACCACTTACAAGCGATTTTCTGGTACACTGTCATGCTTCCTGGTTCTCAGTCAGACACTCATTCCATCAAGGACTCCATTTTCCAGAATCCCTCTGTCAGTCATGAGACTTCTTCAACCAATCACAAACCACTTAGCAGTACACAGTCATCTGAATTCTAATCACCACCACCACCTGTTGAACTCTGTTTGTACACTAGTCTGTTTGGTTCATGACTTTTGCAAAGTATTGCCATCGTTTAGTCAGTGCATACCAAACCTTGCTCATCTCCCTTTGAATAAATCTTCTGGGTTAATTTTTATCCACGAGTGTCTGATTCACAAACCCAATGTTACATTGTCGCATTTTCAAGAAATATGTTTCGTGTTAATTCCAGGTTTTGTGTTCTGCAGTAATTATGTATGGGTTTATTCTGCTAAGGACTTTTATTCTGAAGGGCGTGACTAGCCTGCTGACTCTGTTTATGCGTTAGAACAGGATGAACTGGGAGTCAGAGCTAGTGTGCAGACCTAGATGTCATGATCTTGTTCTGGCCTGCCCTTCTGCTGTTTTAAGACAATACAGTAAGCATAATTTCTCAAGATATTGTACTATTTTGTTTGCATTTTCTGTTAACTTATGTCTAAAATAAAATGGATATAAAGTAGTTATTGCATTAAGTTCAAAATCCAAAGGTTGTGCATGATTAATGAAACCTTGCTGCACCACACACAGTGCCCACTTTTCTGTTCTTGGCTGACAGAATTGAAAACTGATATATGGTTTTCTGCTGCTCTAGAGTCTGAGATGCTTTTCTGCTCACCACAACTGTACAAAGTGTTTATCTGAGTTACTCAAGCCTTCCTGTCAGCTTAACCTGACAGGCCATTCTCTGCTGACCTCTCTCACCAACAAGGTGTGTCTGCAAAACGTTCCCTCATTTTTTATTTTTTATTTATTTATTTTTTTCTTTATTGCACCATTCTGAATAAACTCTAGAGCAGAGGTGCACAACTCCAGACCTGAAGGGCAGGTGTTCAGCAAAGTTTAGTGATTTACCCACTCAAACACACTTGATTACACTTGTCTGTTTGAGTAGGGAAACCTCCAAACCATGCTGGACACTGCCCCACCCAAGACCAGAGATGTGCACCCCTGCTCTAGAGACTGTTGTGTATGAAAATCCCAGGAGATCAGCAGTTATAGAAATACTCAAACCAGCCTGTCTGGCACCATCAATCACGCTATGCTCAAAATCACTTAGATGACATTTTCCCATTCTGGTGGTTGATGTAAGCAGTACCTGAAGCTGCTGACCTGTATCTGCATAGTTTTATACACTGTTGCCACAATTCAGCATTTGGGTGTTGGTGATGAGTCTAAGTACTGAACAGATATCGTTGCTTTAGTTCTGAAGAGTTTTAGTCTGTTTTAGTTAGACAGAGTACAGTGTATTTATTTACACAGTGTTTGGAAAAAACAGTGTTTTCAGGGCTGATAGATGTTTGTTACAGTGATTTCTAGCTTGATAACAATACAGTACATGAAAATATTTCAAGTGCTGCATTGAATTAAAATTGTACAATTCAAATTACAGGCATTAATGTGATGACATCACCCAGAATGGCTCTTCTTCTGATCTTTCTGCTCATGATTACAGGTGAGTTATCAGATACTAATATAATAATCTCTACAACAGCAAATTGTTTTTTGCATCAATCTTTGACTTATAGGTATAAGGTGACTAAACATGAATTAGTCCATGGCAAGAACTACACAAGATTCATTACATTGATAATTAGTGCTTCTCTTTAGTCCCCTCCCTCTCTCTCCTGCAACACCTTCAGAGCTCTTCTCACTTTTTGGTTTCTCTCAGAATCAGCTCAGTGTTGTAGAGGAGCTGCTGGAGTTAGAGAGGAGAGAAGTGAAGCTGTAAGCTACAGTAACTCTGACTGTCTTATGGGCTCCAGACTCTGTAATCAGCTCTTTCATGCATCATATGTTTCAGGAGCTTTTGGAACAGAGTGGAGTGTGAAGTACAACCAACAGGAAATATGTGCTTTAAAAGGATCCACAGTGTTTATGAATGGAACTTATACTCACCCAGAAGGTCTTACAGTTACAGAGACTTTTTGGTTCATAGATCTAGTTCCAGGGGTGGGTCTGACTGATCTGAGTAAAAACCCAGATTATTCAGGCAGAGTTGAGTATTTAGCTGATGAACAGAAACCTTTCTCCCTCAAACTGAGTGATGTAATGAAGAAGGATGAACATCAGTTCTGCTTCAGAATCATAACAAATGTAAATAAAGAAAAATGGCAGGGTAAACCTGGAGTTCAGCTCAGAGTTACAGGTGAGTTAAATCATCAGGTTTTTTATTATTATTATTATTATTATTATTATTATTATTACTACACACACACTTAATTTACATTTTTAGTCCTGATTTAGTCCTGGACTCTTTACTCTGCATTTTCTTTTTTTTTTATGTACATACTTATTTTCTTTTGGCCTCTATCATACATTTTAAGGTCAGTTGATTGGGTATTATTATGGGATTGAAGAGCTGAAAGACAATGAAGACCAATGGCAACCACTTCATATATTTTAATCCCTTTATTTCTCAGTGACAGTATGAAAGAACTTGAAAATCTAAGCTTTTGTGATGACTGACTGACTGACTGAGTTTTTTTGTATGCTTTCTTTCCTGATTGAATGTTTCTCCATTTAGACCTCTCTGTGGAATCATCTGCAGAAGCACGGAAATAGTTGAGAGCACAAGTGTACCTGACTAACTGCAGCTTTTTGTTCCTGACCTGATGTTTTTCTCGTTGTCTTAGAGCTCCATGTGGAAACTCCTGAAGAAGTGACAGAGGGAGAAACAGCAGATCTGACATGTAAAACCACCTGCAGTCTGACTGACCCAACATTCATCTGGTACAAAAATGGACGTCCTTTAACCACAAAGACCATCAAGAACAACCAGCTCCACCTGCAGACAGTCAGCAGTGAGGATGCAGGCAGTTATAGCTGTGCTGTAAGAGGATATCAACATCTCCAATCTACTGCTCACAACCTCAGAGTCAGATGTGAGTTTAGTTCATATTCTTCAATTTATGCCACAGATGTTCAGAGATGTATGAATCAAGATGCTTCATGTGAGTCGAGTCTTGAGCCTTTAGTAAAGAATTTCAGTCTTGTTATCAGCTGCACTTTTCAGGTTTGATCCAGCTTTAAATATTGAGTCTTTCATTACAGGAAAACCCTTCAGTCTAAAGAGCAGACATGAAGCATTGCACACAATAAATAGGGTGCTTAAAATAAAGATTATAAAACAACGTAACGTGGTTGATTATGCTGTATATTATAAGTGTGCTTGCTGTCTAGCTTAATAGCTAATCCAGCTAAAAAAAAGAGTAAATGTTAAAAGAATTTGATCTGAAACTTACTGAAATTTTGCTAGACTATTTGCTGACTGATTGTTTTGTTATAATGAAAGATAAATTTGAAACTGTGCTGAACCTGATGTTGCCGTGAGCTGCAAACTAATTGTTTTTATTTTTTCAGATTTTTGTCTCTGGGCCTGTAGTCACAACCACTTAAGATCACTTATCAACATATAAACAAATAATAATAAAAACAAGTGCCAATATGAAGAAAATAAAAATAGCTTTTGACATCATGACAGTGACTACTGTTACCAAGGTACTAATATAAATTCACTACAGTACCCATAATGCAATACCTTCAAACCTCAACTGTAGCTGTGCCAAATTGAAACAAAATCACGCATGTAAGGTTGGAACCAAACAATTTTGTTTATTTGCTTAAAGATCAGTGTTCCTAGTTCAATTAGTTTTGTTCACGCTTTATCTATTTAGCTGTAATTTGGCAAGTTTTAAGTTTGAAGTCTAAGTCGAGTCACCAGTCAGTTACACTGGTGAATTTTCTATATTTCTGCATAAATGTGATCTAAAACATCAGAATTTCAAGTCCTAGAATTAGATGAAGAGAACCAAATGAAACAAATAAGAAATATATCAGACTTGGTCATTTTATTTTTTGAGGAAATACCTGTGAGTGGCAAAAGTATGTGAACCTTTGCTTTCAGTATCTGGTGTGACCCCCTTTTGCAGCAATAACTGCAGTTAACATTACCGGTAACTGTTGATCAATCCTGCGCATCAGATTGGTGGAATTTTAGCCCTCTGTACAAAACAGCTTCAATTCTGTTATGTTGGTGGGTTTCCTCACATGAACCTCTGCTTCAGCTCCTTCCACAACATTTCTATAGGATTAAGGTCAGGACTTTGACTTGGCCATTCCAAAACATTAACTTTTACTCTTCTTTAACCATTCTTTGGTACCAAGATTTGTGTGCTTAGGGTCGTTGTCTTGCTGCATGACCCACATCCTCTTGAGTTTCATCTCATGGACAGATGTCTGGACATTTTCCTTTAGAATTTGCGGGTATAATTCAGAGTTCATTTTTCCATCAATGATGGCAAGCTGTCCTGGCCCAGATGCAGCAAAACTGGCCCAAACCATGATACTAACACCACCGTGTTTCACAGATGGGATAAGGTTTTTTGTGCTGGAATGCAGTGTTTTCCTTTCTCCAAACATTTAAACCAAAAGGATCTATTTTGGTCTCATCCATCCACAAAACATTCCATTAGCATTCTGGCTTGTCCATGTGATCTTTAGCAAACTGCAGATGGGAAGCAATGTTCTTTTTGGAGAGCATCAGCTTCTCCTTTCAACCCTGCCATGCACACCATTGTTCCATTTTCCTGATGGTGAACTCCTGAACTCCTGGCCTTTAGTTGCTTAGAAGTTACCTTGGGTTCCTTTGTGATCTTGCAGACTATTACACGTCTTGCTCTTGGTGTGTTCTCTGTTGGTCATCCACTCCCGGGAAGCATAACAGTGGTCTTGAATTTCCTCCAATTGAACACAATCTGTCTGAATAATCTCCTTTGTTTGAGCCATGATACACTTCCACACACGTGTTGTGAAGATCAGACCATAATAGATCCTTGTTCTTTAAATAAAACAGGGTGGTCATTCACACTTGATTGCCATCCCATTGATCGAAAACATCTGACTCTAATTTCAGCTTCAAATTATTTTCTAATCCTAAAGATTCACATACTTTTCACACTCACAGATATGAAATATTGAATAGTTTTCTCAATATATAAATGACCAAGTCTACTATTTTTGTCTTGTTTGTTTAATTTGGTTCTCTTTATCTACTACTGAGACTTGTGTGAAAATCTGATGCAGTTTTAAGTCAAATTTAGGCAGAAATACAGAAAACTCTACAGGGTTCAAGCATCACTGTAAGTGTGTTTTTTGAGATGTTGGTCAGTTGCGCACATGTCCAGTTCATGAGTCAGTCAAGTGCACATTTGAGTAGAAACACAAGTGAGTTAATTCCGAATGGGAGTCAGTTAAGTTTACACCTGTTTACGTTCAAGTTGTGAGTCTGTTAAGGACAAGCCTGATTTGAGAGTCAATTATGTACTTGTTTGAGTGAAGTCGAGAGTCAACAAGTGTACGTGTGATGTTGAGTCACAAGTGAGTCAAGGACCATCTCTGCTTTATGGTGTAAAAAGTAAACAAGATAATGAATGTCTGAATAACATACAGTCACTGTAATTTTTTTTTTAAATGTGTCTTCCAAATCCTCCAAAGAGCGTCTCGGTGTCCATCAGTCCCTCTGGTGAAATAGTGGAGGGCAGTTCAGTGACTCTGACCTGCAGCAGTGATGGAAACCCACCTGTGAAGAACTACACCTGGTTTAAGGAATTAACATCAGTAGGAAATAGAAAAACCTACAGCATTCCTAACATCAGATCTGAGGACAGTGGAGAATACATATGCCAGAGTCAGAATGATCATGGAGAGAGAAGATCCACTGCTGTACAGATTAATGTTCTGTGTATGTTGATGATGATTTCTAAGGTTCCATTAAGTGATTTCCAGACACTCACTTTCCTCAAAGATCTTTTTTCTTGTCTGCTGTAGATCCTCCAAAGAATGTCTCAGTGTCCATCAGCTCCTCTGGAGATGTGCTGGTGGGTTTTTCAGTGAATCTTACCTGCAGCAGTGATGCAAACCCACCTGTGGAGAACCACATGTGGTTTAAAGAAGGTGGGACCTCACCTGTAGGATCTGGACACAGTTACAGTCCTCTACAGAGTGGATCTTACTACTGCAAGGCTCAGAATCAACATGGAGCTCAGAGATCAGATCTGGTGCTAGTCGATTTAAATGGTGATGCACGCAACTCCATGAATTTGTATTTGAATATGTTTCAGTTTCTGTATCACATGATTAACAATTAATTATTCAAGTCATTTTTGTGCAGTTTCTGATTATGTATGAGTTCTTTAGAGTATGCCATTTTCAACAGGACACTCAGTGATTCTGTATTCACCTGCTGGAGTCGGACTTTGTGAGGTTGCAGTTTTTCTGACTGTTTTTTTCTGGATGAGGTGAGAAAATTATGCAGAGATAATTAAGTTAAATACTGTTGATATTATTATATAACTAATTTTTTGGTTGAAAAAATCATCCCATTATATAAATTATTAATATGAAAACACTAATCTTCATTATTTTATGAAGCCTCTGGAAGAACTTTTTTTTTTTTATCGGTAAAAATCTGGTGCACACATCCTTTCAGAAAGTGTGTTATACATATATATAATTTTTTGCTTGTTTTTATTTATTTATTTATTTATTTATTTATTTATTTTTTGGTGAGCAGGAGGAAGAGGCAGAGCAGAAATATGGATGACCCAGACTATGTGGTGAGTTCATTTTTTAATTCTACATATCAGTCAGTCAGCAGTTTGCCATTTAACCCTCCTGGTTCCCTTGGCTAAACAGACCCATTTATGACCCGGTTCTCTAACTCTCTGTTCTGCAGAACACAGGACTCAGAGTCAAGCCTCCTGATGACGACTCTTGCAGTGTTAATGTCTATGAGAACATGACAGTGAGTCAATAACATTTTTTATAAAATGATTACATTGTTATTACACTACACACCAACTATATTTTATAGGATGAAGAAAATAAAGATTTCAGTCCTTTTTTTTGGTTGATCTAATCACCATTTTATTACTGGTCACTAGAAATATAGATAATTTTAATATATATTATACACATTACTGTACATACTATACAGTATTATAACTATTAAGACAATACTAGCTATAATTATGTGAGAGGGAGTGCTGTACTGTGAGATATTGGTTATATGATGAATCTTTGAGCATTTTATTGAGGTTATACTAGTTTCATGTTTGATTTTTATTAATAGTTTTTTATTAATAGATTTTTAAAAGTTTATCACGAAACATTAATTTACACTGCATGAATAAAATAGCCCTGATCTAGTGCTGCTGAGCATAAAGACTACTGGAAGCATATTCATCAGACAAAATGTAAACAAACCATAAACCTGTCAGTGAACAGCTTCAGAGAACCAGTTACATATTTTACATGTGTAACACATTTTAAAGCAATATGATAAACTCAAACATGGTACCACTGACTAAACCTTCCAGCAGGCTAACAATGGCCTTATAAACATTAGAGGAAAGATCAAACAGCTCACTGTTCTCCACCTCATGGTTCAGTTTATCCTCATTAGTTCTTTGGCAAGTTTATCTGTGTTTTGATCAAAGACAACATACTTTACTGCAGCATTTAAGGTGGAACATCACTGTAATGTAAGTTGTTGCCCTTGGCCAAAAAAAATTATTTGTATCTGACCCGTTCTCTGATTCTCTGTTCTGCAGAAAGAAGTTTTTAGAGGTCCGGCTCCTGATGACGACTCATCCAGTGCTCAAGACTACGAGAATATAACAGTGAGTTCCAGATATTTAGTTGTAATTACAAAACAATCCAACTACATTTTAGAGAATGAAGTGATGACACAGATCTCACTCCTTTAAGAAGTGAATTGTTTATATACTCTTCATTCTTTCACTGGTCCATAAACATGATGAGGATTTTTCGTCCACCTTCAGTGTTTCATTGAGATTTAAAAACAGTTTCATTCTTGATATTTATAAATAGACTATTACACAAAAAAATGGATTAATAAGAAAGTTTATTTTTATTCTGTGAAGAAACAAAACTCTGATCCAGCACTGCTGCATATAAACACTACTGAATGAAGTATCATAACACAAAGTGTTCAGGATGTTTACACTGGAAACATGTTCATCAGACAAAACATAAACTATGAACGTATCAGCCAACAGCTTAAGTAAATACATTTTATATTTAATAAGTGATTTACACATTTTAAATCAATATCAGGAACTGACAGCAGATTATGTTATGTTATCACTGCCTAAAACTTCCAGCAGGCTAACAATGTCCTTATGAACCTTGGAGTCATACAGCTCACTGTTCTCCACCTCATGGATTAATTTCTCCTCATACGTTTTTGGCCAGTTTATCTGTATTTTGATTAAAGGTAGCAGGCTTAACTGCAGTATTTAAGGTGGAATATCAGCGCAGTGCAGTCCTGGTGTCCTTAGCTGAAATATGACCCATATCTGACCTGTTTTTAACTCTCTTTTCTCAGAACACAGGTCTCAATGCTCCTCCTCCTGATGATGACTCATCCAGTACTGATGACTATGTGAATATAACAGACGACTATGAGAATGTAACAGTGAGTCCCAAACAATAGCATCTTATTACACTGTAATTACACCACAATCCATCTACACTGTTAGAGAAAGGAGAAACAAGTAATGATACAGATTTTAGTACTTTAAGATGAAGTTGATGATTTATCTACTCACCATTCTTTTATTGATCACTGATAAGAATTAAAAGAGGCATATTTATGACACTAGTTCTACATTAGTATAGAACCTGGATGACGGCAGCCAACACTCCCAAACACAGTACCTTCCCAAACTGCTTTCACATAACCTGAAACATTAACATCACAGACTTGAAAAGGCAACTGAAAACCTTTAATTAGTGTTTTAGGAACTAAATCAACCTGGTTAAGCTTGTGCAAAGCATCATGGGAACAGAAGCATGCTCTAACACTACAATATTGCCATAAAAATTTGCATGAAAAGAGACTTTGAAATTTTTTAACATGAAGTTCAGAAATTTTAAATATGTGTTCCAGTTTGTCCACCTGTTTCTTTAAAGCCAGTGAGCACTCGAGCTGGTAATGATCTCCATAAATTTGTGAAAAAGCCTCTGATAAGCAGATCAAATCCACCTAAAAGTGGTCCAAACATGAACTTTAATGAAGAGATAAGACCTAAAAACTCATTTTGTACGAAGGCAGTAACATGATCAATGTCATAAATCTTTCTTAAGTTTGAATATTGACCTAAAAATGGTAAATAAAGTGCAGAATCTTCAATATTTTTTACTTGTCTTCATTTTTCTTTCTTTTAATTTTTTCAAACTTCTAAATCTTCCTGTTTATTTCCAGGCTTAAAATGAAAATCATCCAAGATTTTCCATGTGGTCTTTTGGACCACAAAAGCACAAGATTCTCTTCCTGTAAGATGAAACTTACCAATCATTAAAATATCATCATACTGTATTCATTCCTTCAGCTTGAGGTCACTTATTTCACTGTTATCCACAGTTTTATTCACAGTTCCTCTAGTTTTGTTCATATATTGTGATTTTACTTTGTGACATTTTGCTTTATTTTGTCATTTTACAGTTGTAATTTTGGGTCATAAATGAATAAAATTTATATTGAATGTTTTTATTAAATGTATATTTTCCTCTTATTATTGTTATTTTATTATTATTTCTATGACTGATATGCGACTGTACGTGTCGATTTGCACAATAAATATCCAGTTTCTCAGAGGAGAGCACCCTCCTCCTGTCAGTTCACAAACTGCAGACAGACACCAGTGATGACGTCAAAACTCACTGACTCTTAAAGTGGCAGTAAAGACACTTATTATACCTCTGAATAGAAAATATTAAAGAAATATTTGGTAACATTTGAAAAAAGGGTAACACTTTATATTAAGGGTCGCAAATCAATCATTAATTATATAATGATCAACTATTACTTTCCCATTGTTTAGTTATTAGTTAACTCTTCATTAAGCATTAGCTATTACTTAGTAATTGATTAAGCACTTATCAATTAGTAATTAAGTACACTTAGGTCATAAGTTAGTTTGTCGTTAGTTTATGGCTTACTTACTCATTATCTGTGTACTAACTGCTGCTTATTACACTGTTAATTAACTAATAAGTATTTTTCTTCATATAAAGAAGTAACGTGATAACTTGCACTTATGTGTTAATCCCGCTAATTATCTGTTAATTAACTTTCCATCACCTCCATATATTCAGTTGCTTCACTTTTCTCACTTTGGTTCTTGTTCATTAAAGATGCTTATGGTCACATCTGACCATAAGATGAGCGCACACAAATTCATGGACGGTTTTGTTATTCATCACGTTCATCTTGGCATATCTGTACTCATATCTGGTAGGAGTGCATGTAAATTTGGGCATAAATGCTGGATATGTGGCTAATTAACCAAAACTATTATCAACATAATCTGTAATTGCAAAAATAAGAACAACAATAGAAAATATCAATAATACTAATTTGTGTGCAGGACAGTCCAGTACAGAAGTGGATGTACTTATTTTACATGCACATTGATATAAACAAGTGCTGCAACTATTTCATGTTCCATTTAAAGACACATTACACTGTGCTTTTGTTTCATACTGCTGACTCACAAACACAGCTTCGTCATGCACTGCAGTAATACAGCGTTTATTTTAGGGAATTAACTACACTAAACAATCACTCTACTATGTTAACAACACTCAGCATTTTGTTTTATTTCACGTTTTATTTTTTCCAGTTGTTTTCATTTTAATACTATTAAGTTTGGTCAGCAGGGGAGGAGTGCACTCACTGCTGGACATCAAACTCCACCCATGAGCACGGCCATTAGCTTTCATGCCAAACACTGCCGTTTTATTGGCTGGCTACTGAAACATCTGCATGAATTAGTGTGTGCTTCATGTAAATGATATGTAAATGAGGTGCTGGTAGGCTGGTTTCATGCACTGAAGCTGATTTATCATTTATGCTCAAATCTCCACTTGTTTCCACATCATGCAAAATTGTTATGAATCAGACGCAGAGCAGTTCATACCTTATAAAAGGCAAAAAAAAACGTGTTCTTTTTTTACGTAACTTTGATGATTGATGATATTAATTACTTCTTAAATTCCACTTAATCAACCATTCATTGCGTCTTAAATTCCTCTTACTTAACCATTAATTACTGCTTTTGTGTCCCTCCAAGTAAAGTGACAACACAAAAGCAGTAATTAATGGTTAAGTAAGAGGAATTTAAGAAGTAATTAATGGTCAAAATATAAAGATCTAATGGCCATGGGCCCTTTTCACAAAGAGTTGCGATTCTGTCCGGATTAAGCATTAGCAGTGAACTATAATGCTCAAACACTGAGCTACAACAGACATATGTTAGTTTTCGTGCACTATCATGACAAAAGGAAGTGAATGGAAGCACTGATTTAACTGTAAACACAGCTAAGATGCTGCGTGTGGTGTAGCCCTGCTTACTGCTCCTGCAGCTGCTCACATCAAGCAGTGTCTCTGTAGTTGTACAACATGCCAGCGATTTCTGTAATATTTCTGTTTTCAAAAGAAATTAAAGTTCTTCTGTGTCGTATGAATTTGGCAGACGTTGTTTAACTGTAGCTAGGTTAGCTAGCAACGCTAGAAGCCATTTCTAACTGTAGCTGTGTTCCCAAAATAAGGAAGCTAGTTAGATTTCATTCTGACATCACGTCTGCAGTAGCTATATGGAGAGGAAGTGAGTTTTACCCTGCTAATGCTTAAACCGGAAGTAATCACGAATCTTGTGAAAAGGGCCCATTAATCATCAAAGTTACGTAAAAAAAATAACACCCTTTTTTTGTCTTTTATAAGGTATGAACTGCTCTGCGTCTGATTCATAACAATTTTTGTACGATGTGGAAACAAGTGGAGATTTGAGCATAAATGATAAATCAGCTTCAGTGCATGAAACCAGCCTACCAGCACCTCATTTACAATCATTTACATGAAGCACACACTAATTCATGCAGATGTTTCAGTAGCCAGCCAATAAAACGGCAGTGTTTGGCATGAAAACTAATGGCCGTGCTCATGGGTGGAGTTTGATGTCCAGCAGTGAGTGCACTCCTCCCCTGTTGAACAAACTTACTAGTATTAAAATGAAAACAACTGGAAAAAATAAAATGTGAAATAAAACAAAATACTCAGTGTTGTTAACATAGTAGAGTGATTGTTTAGTGTAGTTAATTCCCTAAAATAAACGCTGTATTATTGCAGTGTATGACCGAAGCTGTGTTTGTGAGTCAGCAGTATGAAACAAAAGCACAGTGTAATGTGTCTTTAAATGGAACATGAAATAGTTGCAGCACTTGTTTATATCAATGTGCATGTAAAATAAGTACATCCACTTTTGTACTGGACTGTCATGCACACAAATTAGTATTATTGAAATTTTCTATTGTTCTTATTTTTGCAATTACAGATTATGCTGATAATAGTTTTGGTTAATTAGCCACATATCCAGCATTTATGCCCAAATTTGCATGCACTCCTACCAGATATGAGTACAGATATGCCAAGATGAACGTGATGAATAACAAAACCGTCCATGAATTTGTGTGCGCTCATCTTACGGTCAGATGTGACCATAAGCATCTTTAATGAACAAGAACCAAAGTGAGAAAAGTGAAGCAACTGAATATATGGAGGTGATGGAAAGTTAATTAACAGATAATTAGCAGGATTAACACATAAGTGCTAGTAAGTTATCACGTTACTTCTTTATATGAAGAAAAATACTTATTAGTTAATTAACAATGTCATAACCAGCAGTTAGTACACAGATAATGAGTAAGTAAGCCATAAACTAACGACAAACTAACTTATGACCTAACAGTGTACTTAATTACTAATTAATAAGTGCTTAATCAATTACTAAGTAATAGCTAATGCTTAATGAAGAGTTAACTAATAACTAAATAATGGGAAACTAATAGTAAATTAGTAATGTAAAGTGTTACCGAAAAATGTAAATAAATTTACATTTTGCTAATAAAAACAGAAAGCAATGATGTGAAAATCATTCAAACAATTAAATATCTTTAATTCAAATAGGACAAAGAAAGCATATCAAATGTTGAAACTGAGAAATTGTTTTGTTCTATAATATACATACCCATGTTGAAGTTGATACCAGCAGCACATTTCAAAAAAGCTGTGATGGGGACGTGTTTAATGCAGTGCTGCCAGAGGGCCTGAAGTTCATGACCAGCCAGTATTGGTTTTCGGCCTTGTCCTTTACAAACAGAGATTTCTCTGGATTCTCTAAGTCTTGTGTTCTGTACATGATCTTTGCTCTTTTATGTTGAGAAACATTTTTCTTGAATTGTTGCATTATTTATGTGTGCAGTCTTTCACACAGTGGTGAACTCCTCCCCATTTTTGCTTCTGAAAGACTCCGCCTCTCTGAGATGCTCTTTTATACCCAATCATGTTACTGACCTGTTGTCAATTAACCACCAGGTGTTTTTCAGCGTTACACAACTTTACCAGGCCTTTGTTACTGTCTTTACTTTTTTTATATATATATATATATATATATATATATATATATATATATATATACATTTTAACTTATTATTTTTGAGTTGATAATAAATCATTAAAACATTATTTTATTTACATTAATAGGGAAATGATATCCAGTTCTCAGAGCATAACATCTGCTTAATCAACATATCAGCTTAATCAACATATCAGACTAATTATTTTAAATCATTATAGGATGTTATATTTTGGTTATTACTCCAAAATAATGAAGTAGTTCCACTAAGGTTACATGGTCTTGGCGGTTATGTTGTTATTGAAATCAATAAAGACGTTGGAGGAGAAAAAAAAAATGCTTTTCTTCTTTGTTTCTTACCCATAATGTGTTTAAATGGTCAGGTGCAGTATGAAGTTCAGACACAGTTACAGGCTGTAATTACAGTGAAACTAAATGTTTTTGCAGCTGTCAAATCCGAACTCACTTTTCTCCATTTTGTTTCTCAGTTACTGTATCTAATATCAGGTGAAAAAACCAGTTCATCAGAATAATCAAATGTATTTATCTTAACTTTCGGTTTATTAACATGTAGAAAAATTGTGCAAATTTTGAAGATTGTATTAATAACTTATCTTACTATTTCATAACAACCTAAAAATGTGCATTTTTTGTAAAGTACAAACCCTTACTATAAAATGACCATGTTATTACCCAATTATTACTGATCTGTAAAGTAATTTTTCTGCTTTCTAGGTAAAAGTTTTCAGGATTGATAATATACTAAACTTGTTTATTTAGCTACTAATCAGACTTGATGGAAACATTCAATCACTATTTGACATGTAGGAGGAGCTCTAACACTCTCTAATCAACCTATAGTCTCATGTAGAGAGAGACAGAGAGAGATTCATGCCCAGCTTCATGCCCCCCCCCCTTCTCTCTCAGTCCAACAACACTGAAAAGAAGATAATTAATTTGGACCTCAAATTGGCGAGTCTTGCATGTGAACATTCAAATGGAGGAGGAGGATATGCTGAGGAAGTAGAGGCCAGAATGAGAGTTGAGGATGGAGAAGCTAATGTTGTTTATTATTATTATTATTATTATTATTATTATTATTAACTGCCCTCCAGATTAAATTCCCACCATATATAGATTAAATTTCTATCACATGCACTTTGATGTTTGATCTGTGTTGGTACATCAGTGAGTTCACAAGCGTTTTCTTTTCCAGCAGCAGGTTTGTGAATGTCTGTGTTATCAGTCAGGCTTTGCTGCCAAAAAGATGATTTATCCTGATTCAGAATCAGTTTTGTACACATTCATAATGACTCTAACTGTTAGATTAGAAACAGTTAAACTGATCTCAGATCATTTTCTACCCACAGTGACGACTGCATTAAGGAGGAAGTGGCTGACTGGTTACTAAGATGGTGTTAAATTCTGTGGTTTCCAAGATGGGTCAGAGAGGGGGGTGGACTGCAAATGAGAGAAAATGAGAACGAGAAAAAGAGAGAGAGAGAGAGAGACAGAGAGAGAGAGACAGAGAGAGGGGGGGGTTGGGTCTCTGTCACTTGAGGAAGTCTTGAAAGCTCTCATGATAACTTTAAGCATCATGTACATTGTTTGCTTTGTCAGGTGTAAACTGATCTGTTAGATATTTGAATCATGACCATCATCTGGATCATCATCTTCATTCTGACGCCTGGTGAGTTTTTCCTCTCACATCTGTGTTGAGTTTAAGATGATCTTTACAAACTCAGAGACACACAGTGTGTCAGATCAGTGATTGATAAAGAACAGAATATTTCCTCTTTCTCTCACTCATATTTATCACTGTTACTGTCTTAGTGAGACGTTTCTGTGTAGAGTTTTAGTCACTCGTCTCAGTCTCAGAGTTTGTTTATTACTCCTTTATACAACACGTCTTCTTTTACAGCTGGAATCAGTGCTGTAATTACTGTAGCTGGACACAGAGGACATTCAGTATGAGACCTATATAAAGTATCTCTGCAGAGGAGAATGTTCTACTCTGCATTGGGGAACCAAAGACATTCCTGCTCAGTCTGGATCTGCTGAAGATCAGAGATTCTCTCTGGATGACCACACAGCAGACAGAGTCTTCACCATCACCATCACTGATCTGAGAACAGAGGATGAAGGAACATACTGGTGTGGGATACAGAGAACTAAAGCGCTTACTGATCTTTACACAGAGATTCTATTACTGGTTAAACCTGGTGAGTGACAGTCAGTTCAGACTGATATCAGTGTTTAATAAACAGAGAAACAAATATGATACATTGTCCTGTGTGTTCAGTGAGATATTAGTGCCAAAGGGAGAATTAATTTTATGTTGTCTCTATTTCTTTTCTTCAGGTGACATAACTGCTGTCTCTCACTCCACATATTCTCCTCCATCAGTGCAGACACAATCCACACCTCTCTCCAGTTTTCCATCCCCAGGTACGAGCTCTTTCTCTCAGTCTGTTTCTATATTTGCATATCCATCATGTCATTCATCAAACCATTACCTGTTGATCTATTATAACATCTGCACTACAACAACTGAAGCTTTATTCATCCTCAAAAATAGTGTTTGTGTTAAATCTCTCTAAATTGTTTCAGTATAATAATCTTTTTAAAAAGGGTGATTTGAATCAAGGCACCTGGTCTGAGCTTACAGTTCTGCTCTCTCAGATTTTTAAAGAAAAGAAAAACAAAACAACTATTCAGTTTTTACATATGTACAAAATTAAATAAGTATGAATTTTAAACTGCAAACCGTGCCATGTTTAACATTAGGCACATTAATTAACTAGCACAGTCTATGCAGTTATATTCACATTCTTCATTAGAGGTTAAATTAGTATCATATATCGTGTATCGTATCATGTAAATGACTACATCATGGATGTGAAATGATTCATTATAGAGAAACTTACATACTCAGATTTTAAAACCTAACCCTGGCCTTAGTCCTAACCCTAACCTTTACCTCAGCCCAAAATCTAGTCCTAACCCTCACGCTGGCCCTGTTCCTAACACTCACCCTGGCCCTAAATCTCACTCTAAACTTTACCTCAACCCAAAACCTTATCCTAAATCACACCCTGGCCCTAGTCCTAACCCTGACTTTAGCCAAACCCTAATCCAGTGAAGCTCCAGGTACAGGATGGCATCAGTGTGTCTAACAGCTTGTTGAGGATGTTGAGACAGTCTGTATTAAACCTGTTACCTGTTCAGTTCCTCTCAGGTTAACCATCTACAAATATAAACTTGGACTCCAAACAAAGTGAAAAACAGCTGAATTATGAAATAAGTTGTTGATGCTACTGAGATTCTGCTGAGTTCTAATTTTATCTAAAAAGGACCACTCAACATAAAGTGTCACCGTAAATCTGAACATTTTCAACATTTATTATGTGCATTCTGTTTTATTTATGTTTTTTATGTTAAATCAGTCAAAAATTGTGTGCTAAAATGTGTGTAGAGGATGTTTTAACTTATTTTCACTTAGGAAATCAACACATTATTTGATCAAAGCACCAAAACTTTTGCATATGACTGTACCTCTCTGCTATTAATGGATTTTAAAATATATATAACGATTATATGTAATATATTTCTGCAAGAGACCTTTTAGAGGCTTTAAACTCTTTAGACATCTGGTTCCTATCACCACCACTGTGAACAGCTCTGATTCTGTCAGTTATTCTTAAACAGAACATTTCACACCAAATCACTTTGTCCTTGTTCCACAGAAAGTTCTGCTGACAGTGTTCCACTCTTCCACTCCACTCCACCCCTCACCATCGGTACATCTGTATCTCCGGCTACAAGTAGGTTCAGATCCCATAAAACTCTACTAATATCATCTTTTTTTTCTACCCATACTTTGAGATATGCTACTGAAAAAATACAGTGATGTAATTTAAAGTTGTAGCTTGTATCATTTTTTCAGATTTCTGTAAAGACATTGATGTGAAAGTTTTCCTTTCTTTTATTTTGAATGTGGGAGTTAGTTAAGAGCTGAAAGTTGTTCATTACAGATAAGTAACCTGCCTATTGGTTGACTCTGTAACTTCCTTTGCCCTGATTGGAAGATGGGTGTTTCAGCCATGTTATGTTTAAATTGAACTATTACATGGCATCACAGAAATTGAGTTGTCATTGGCCTGGACAGGGTTTGGTCTGCCATTGGTTTCAGACTTTGTTATGGCAGACTTTATAGTGATTGAGATTGGGCAGTGTTGTGACTTTGGGGTTGTAGCACTGCTTTGTCCCTCAGATGTGCTAGTCTCTGGCTGGTGAAACACAGGTATGGGTTATAACCTCTTTTCCAGTGGCTGCTTTTAGAGGACTTTGGGAGTTTTGCGTCATATATTAACTCCAGCTGTATATTTTCCATTCAGCTTTCGACTAGTTCACCATCACTGTCAATAGAGTCATAGCCCCACATTGTGTGGTGAGAGTTAGTCTCCAATCACAACAGCATGCTCCTTTCTGCATTTGGATGGTAGGTCGGGCCATACAAAAAGGGGCTGGCAGGTGGTTTGTACAGGGAGGTGATGGAAAGCATGCAGAACATGATGGTCTCCACGTTTGTGTCTGAGCTGTGGGTATGAATGTCACTGACATCCAGCTGGGGCTTCGCGAATACGAATGATCCATATATTGGATGACGGATTTCAGTTACCAGTTTCATGCCTGGTAATTTTGGCCATTTGCTCATTGGGCCCAAACGGGTATCCTGCATACAGACGATGTCTGATCCATTGCAGTGGCTAGCTAGCACATCGGCCTTTGTTATGGTGTATCCTTCAATGTTAACTGAGGGCACACAATATGCACATTTAAAGTCTGGCATATGAACAACATGTTACTGTCTGCATTAATTTCACCAGAACTTCTCTTAATGTCTCTTTACTTTCAGTCCTGAATGGTTAATGTCTCTTTACTTTCAGTCCTGAATGGTTCTACTTTAAGGTCTGAACAACCTAGTGAGTGAATGTTGGGAAATTGAATGCACGCTGCACACGACTGCTAGACTGGTGCTAATGTCACATTGGAAATCCCATAAAGGTGCTTACAGAAAATAGCATTTGTTTCAAAACCTTGAATTCCTCTTTGCTTAAGCAAGCGGCAGCTTTACATAAAATCTCCATGATACTCACCCAGTGGCAGCAATGTTGTGGTGGAATGTAACACTAACATAGCTCTGCTGGTCAGTACTGGTCACTACATCATTCGAATACCTGACTGTAGCATGGTAAACATCAGCAGCTCCAGACTTTGATTTTACCTATTAATAAAACCCTTATTTCTTTTCAATTTATGTCTAATATTAAAGTATTCTACTTGTATGTAGACCTTATTAATATAAAGAAAATGGCCAGTTAAGCGGTGCATGTTGATTACACATTTCTGAGTATTTATTAGCTGCAGGTTTTTTGCAAAGCAAGGCTGTTGAATTAAGCAAACTACACTCTGTCTATGAAAGACAAACTTTAAAGGATATTGTAACTAGTGCATAGTTTTGCACTTAATCTACACCTGGACTCCGTTGTGATACCAACTGTTCAAGCTGGAGGTCTGGAGTCACTCATGGTCTTTCCTTGGATCAAGCTGACCAGAAGGCCCAGCCTACTACTGGCAAATGTTTTTTTTTCCCTGGAAAATAAACAGATTTTTCATGTTTTTGGAAACCTGGCTCCACTGCAGCATGCCAGACTCTGCAATTCTGCTAGAAGGACTAACACAATTCCAAGCAGACTGAACAGCTAAATTCCTAAAAACAATGTCTGGTGCAGCAGTGCAGAGACTTGTGAATAATTCTGCTCACCTGACCTGAAGTTCCTGATGGTAAGATGCTGCCCGTTTTTATGTACTGAGGGAATTGACCGTGTCTTAGCGATACAACATAATGGCAGCTCCTGAAATGGTTTAACCCCTTAACAATCAAGGTTTATTTCATACAATGGCTTATTATCCAGTAACTACAGGGACTTTAATGCAAACTAAAGGAGGTATTCTTAGGTTATAGAAGTGTGAAATAGGCATGTCTATGGCTTCTAAAGGAGTTAAAAGTACATCAGCAATCACAGGCTTTCAGGTAGATGGCAAATTTATTTAACAGTCTTCTCTGGATTTGTCAAGAAATGTGTCAATGATACGATGAAACAATGATTCTTTGTCCAAACAAAGAACATTCACACAAAACACTGGATGAAGTCCACTCTTTGCTTAATGCATATGATGCAGCCTTCATGTCTGGTAAAATGGAAGATCTGAGAGCAGCCAGACACAAACTGAAAGCTGCCATCAGGGTTGCCAAGTATGTATATAGCGTTCAAATTAAGCCTACATTGTATACCCGCTTTAAGATCAACTGAACTCAGCTGACCAGTGGAGCCTCCGATCCTTCTGCTGAAGAGATGGTACTAACAGTGTCTACAGATGAGGTGAGGAGTGCTGTAAGCTGTTTAAAGTGCACTCATGCCTAGCCGTCAAACCCGATGGAATCCCTGGATGGGACCTAAAAGCTTGTTATCAACCAGCTGGCTGTCACTATCACAGACATTTTCAGTCTCTCTCAGGCACAATAAGTACTGATCCCACCTGCTTCAAAACCACAATCATCATACCTTTTCCAAAGAAAACTAATATCACATTATATTATCACTGCATTCAGCACAGTTATCCTTCCTAGACTGGTCTCCAAGCTCAAGACCCTTAGAAACAGACCCTTAGAAAGCCTACTGATGAATTCTGGACCACAGTCTTTTAGAATGCACTTCTCTCACTCTTACTCTCAGCATTAAAACATTAAGGCTGTGTCTTATCAGACATGGTCTACACCCTGTTCACCAACTTGCATCTTCAAGCACAACTCCAACACAATTATGAAGTTTGCTGATGATACAACAGTAGTGGACCTCATTAAAAAGAACATGGAGGAGTAGAGAGAGGAGGTGAAACTTCTAACAGAGTGGTGCACCAACAACAGTCTCTCGAAAGTAATCAAAACCAAATAGATAATTTTTGAAAAAAGTGACATTAAACTTTACTTTCATATATATATATATATATATATATATATATATATATATATATAATCTTTTTTTTATGAGAGTAAATTTGAATGTCACTGTTTTTTTACAGTGCACAGTATACTGTAAGCTATATTAATATTGATAAACTACTAACAATTTTCTGAAATAAAGAACATTTCTTACCGTTCTGTAATGAGTATTTATCCAAAGGATGCATAGGGAGAACAGAGACAGCACTGAGATGATAGACATGTGATTAATGTGTTTTACTGTTGCACTGCACTTCCTCTCATAGGATAAATGTGATGTTCTTAGCTGCAGAAAGAGTGTCTGAGATGTGTCTGTAATATCAGTGAAAATATGTCTTTCTGTTTTACATAATATTATACATGTAATGACATTAGACTTTATCCAGTTCCTCCTCTTCTCCTGCTACTGTATGAAGCAGTAATGATCACTGTTGTGTTTATCAGTGCTGATCTCAGTACAGTGTTACCCAGCTGATAGAATAAACATCAGATCATCTGAAAAACAGAGTGAGTGAATCTGCTGCACATTTCTATACCATCTTTAAAAATTTTATCAATACCAATTTAACAATGCTTACTATTTCAAAACCACAACTTTCAGTTTACTATGTTCACATTTGAGACTAATGTATAAAACTACTCCATCTGTTATAACTGACTGATGACACAGCTTCATTACTTTACTCTGCTAGCTTCATAATAAGTAAACTAAAGGCTACACAGATCGAGAGAACAAAATAATTTACAAATTACTACACAGTTCAAAGAATAATCTTATTAGCAAACAAAAAAATATTTACAATTTATTTATCCACATTTTTACTACACTTTTCTATAAGATCTGATCATTCGCTATTCCTCTTTTACAGTTTCTCCATTCAGGAGTCTGTTTAGTATCTGTACTGTTGCTTTACAAGACAGTTGGGTCATCACTGGTCTCTGGACTGTCTGTCTGCAGTTTGTGAGTTAACAGGAAGAGGACACTGTTTTTTGTCTGCTGTGTGAAATTAGGGACTTGAATTGTTTTGATGTTCACATACAGCTACACATTTTTATTAGAGTTAAGAAAACATAGACATAAAAAACTGAAGAAGTTAAGTAAAACACTTTAAAAACACTTTCAGAAAACATCTAACACTCATATATAAACTGTGGCATCTGCTTATAAACAAAGTTCATGTTTTTTTAATGGGCTCTGTGGGGAATAACTCGCGTAAATGCAAAAACTAATGAGGATCCTGATGGAACAATAAATCAGTTCTATCTGCAGAAAATGAGCGTAATATATATATATATATATATATATATATATATATATATATATATGAAACCATTTTACAAGGCTGCATATTATTATGTATATATATTATATTAAACAGAAATTACAATCAGGAACATACAGAGATGCAGAGCTGAGCTCCACCCAGCATGTGAATGTGGTGAGAGAACACAATGCAGATCACTAACAGCCTCACACTGAGCTTAACATACCAACATTTATATCAGAATGATTTCAGCTCTTAGCATTTTATACTCTTCATAGAGAAAAGACGCTCTGCACTAAATACACAGATATGATTATATTTACAAAGAAAGGAAAACTTTTCACATTGTAGCTGATATTTGGATTTACAGAAGTTATGAAAAAGCTGGTAAAATAGCAGGTTTTATTATAACAGTTTGGCATTAAAAGAAAAAAAAATATTGTATGAAAATAAAATTAAATTCTTTGTAGAGTTTTAGAGTCTCTACATGGAGCTATGAGTAAATACAGAGGAAAAAAGAAGAACTTCATTAATTTTACATCTTAGGAAGTCTGAGATTAAAAGATAAAATAAAAAAAAAATCATTTTCTAAATAAAGTAATTCAAATTAAATAAAGAAATTCAAATTAATCTCCAAATAATCAGAGCTCCAGAAACACTGAGCTCACAGATATCATAGAGAAACATGAACAACAAAGAAACAGACAACGTCAAAACAAACATCCACAAACACAGTTCAATACAACATCCTTAATCTTAGTCCTAATCCACCATGTTCACTCACACTGGATCATGATGAAGGGATCTAAAGTGAATCCACTGTATATGGAGTTGATCACCTTCTCTGTTACTGAGTACTGGACTGAGGGTCCAGAGCTGTGTACGGGTCATCAGGAGAACTGGACTGAACAGCCTGTGTGAGGGAAAGAGAGAATGAAGCAGAGGAGGAGAAATGAAGAACTCCATTTAGTTTTCTGAGTTAGGAATTCTTTACAGATCTAGAGGGAGGATTTGTGAAGAGACACTCACTGCAAGTGTGTGGTACATATCAGAGGACCTGGCTGTGGGCTGAAGAGCTGTGTATGAGTCATCCTCAGCATTAGGGTCAGCGTTCTGGACAGAGGATGGTTAGAAAAGGTGTAGAGAGACTGAAGGAGTTTAGTGATCATTAAGTAAATTTACTGTAAAATGCATCCTACAAACCTCAATATTATTGAGTCAGTCTTATTGAGCCATCTAGCATAAATGTTTTGTAATTACAGACATAATTTACTAGATCAAAGGTTTGATGGTAGCAGTTGATGGTGCAGTCGTAAGTGGGTAATGATATGAAAATGAAATGGTTACACTAAACTAAATGTGACATGTTAATTTTCAAATTGCTAATAAATAATAAATAAATAATTGATGTGGTAACTAATTGGTTAAAAAGTTTTTTTTTTTTCTAGGATTTTAGGTTTTAGGGTGTTTGTGTGTGTGTGTGTGTGGTGTGTGTGTGTGTGTGTGTGTGTGTGTGTTTGGAAATTGCTCAATATTATACAAATTAAATAAAGAACAATGGAAAGAATAAGTAACTAATATGAATCTCACCTCCTCCAGAGAACTACAGTGAGCAGAGCTTCAACAACTACATACAGAATCACTGAATACAGAAACACTGAACCACCTGCAGTGAGACACACACACACACACACACATAAACACAATCTGCAGTGTCATAATATAATTGAGATATTGAAAAAAACAATGATTTTAATAACTACATTTGAAGAATATAAACTATTGCAAAACACTAAAGAATTAGGAATATATTTCTCTTATTATTCACCACCGACTCTTAACAGTGACCATCACAGGTCCATTCTGAACTCCATTCTGAGCTTCACAATAGTACAGTCCAGTGTGGTCTGTATGATGCTGTAACTCTGTCCAGATCCTACAGGTGAGGTTCCACCTTCTTTAAACGAGGTGTAGATCTTCATAGGTGGGTTTGCATCGCTGCTGCAGGTCAGAGTCACTGAACTGCCCTCCACTATTTCACCAGAAGGACTGATGGACACTGAGATGCTCTTTGGAGGATCTATACACACAAATGATTTGATTTCTTTATTCAAACAATCATCACAATATCACAATCTTCTATTTCGGTGAATAGTGCTATGTAATTCATTTCATTTTGAATTGCTTTTAAGGAAAATAAATAAATACACAGGTAAACTCACATCTGACTCTGAGGTTGTGAGCAGTCGAGTGGAGGTGTTGATATCCTCTTACAGCACAACTATAACTGCCTGCATCCTCACTGCTGACTGTCTGCAGGTGGAGCTGGTTGTTCTTGATGCTCTTTGTGGTTAAAGGATGTCCATTTTTGTACCAGATGAATGTTGGGTCAGTCAGACTGCAGGTGGTTTTACATGTCATATCTGCTGTTTCTCCCTCTGTCACTTCTTCAGGAGTTTCTACATGGAGCTCTAAGACAATAAGAGGACCATCAGATTAAGAGAGAAAAGCTGTAAAGACAGTGAACCTCATTCATCAAAGTTACAAACAAGTGCAGAAATGATTGCAGATTAAACTAAACTGAATGATTTTTTACCTTCTCTTCTTCTGATTCAGGAAACTATTGTACAACAAAGTAGTGATTTGGACGCAACTGATGAATCAATTTCAGTGCAGTGAAACAAGTGAGCATCTTATTTACATATCATTTGCAACAGGTAACGCCCTAATGTGCCCTCAAAAATATAGAATTGACATAAAGTTCACACTAATTGATGCAGATATTTTGAGAGTGAACTAAAAAATCACAAATTATTCAGCAGATCATGAACCACAGGGGGACTTTGGAGTTGAGTATCAGGTCCACCGCTCACCTTTGTACATCTTTATAGTGTTAAAATTACAACAGTTTATAATACTAAAGTGTGAAATTAACTAAATGTAGCTCTTTTTAGGATAATTGTGTAATGTGATTAACTTTATAAAAACTGGCTACTTCAGTGACAATATTCCAGTCTTAAACAAGAGTTTATACTGCACAACATTAGCTATGTTTTGTATTTTATGGTGTAGATTTTATGGTTATTTGCTATATTAGCATTATAAAGCACACGTTTTTAAATGAAATGTAAATACACATTTCTTTACATCAGTGTACACTTAAAAAGGTACATTCACTGTAGTACAAGGACTTATGTGTGAAAAAATATTAGTATTATAGTTATTGTGTTCTTGTTGCTGTCATATATATATATATATATATATATATATACAGGGTAACTAAAAAATTGATTCTGAAAAACGATAAGTACTTTAATTAATACTTAAGGTTTTATCTTTTCCTATAAATTTACTGTTTTGGATATACTTTTTTTAACCAACCAACAACAAAATATGTTTGTTATTTATACAACTTGCTCAATCAATTTGTTCTTAATATCAATAACTAAGTGATAAGCCTGTAGTTTTAAAGGATTCATGTTTTTCCTGAAATGAGCAGATAAACTGATTTAGGTGTAAGAACAGATAAAATGATGTAGGAGTGAATCAGAACAGAAGCTGAACATCATTAGAGCAGATTAATAAAATCAGTGATGATAAAACAACATGAATATTCAGAGCAGTCATGAATAAGATACATGACTCTGAAACCAGAGCTGTGACTTATAACTGGACAATGGGAGGATTAACTCACCTGTAACTCTGAGCTGAACTCCAGGACAACCTGTCCATTTTTCTTTTTCTTCATTTTTTCTGATTCTGAAGCAGAACTGATGTTCATCCTTCTTCATTACATCACTCAGTTTGAGGGAGAAGTGTTTCTGTTCATCAGTGAAATACTCGACTCTGCCTGAATAATCTGGGTCTTTACTCAGATCATGAACATTATCTGGGTCTATAGTCCAAAAAGTCTTTGTCACTGTGAGACCTTCTGGGTGAGTATAAGTTCCATTCATAAACACTGTGGATCCTTTTAAAGCACATATTTCCTGTTGGTTGTACTTCACACTCCACTCTGTTCCAAAAACTCCTGAAACATATGATGCATGAAAGAGCTGATTACAGAGTCTGGAGCCCATAAGACAGTCAGAGTTACTGTAGCTTACAGCTTCACTTCTCTCCTCTCTAACTCCAGCAGCTCCTCTACAACACTGAGCTGATTCTGAGAGAAACCACAAAGCCCAACAAACACTGACTCACCGACAGTCATGAGCAGAAAGATCAGAGGAAGAGGAGGCGCCATTATCAATGACCTCATCACAGCAGCCTGGAGGACATTTTTAAAGTAATGACAGTTAAATGAAATGTTTCCAGATCTTCATCTAAAGTCCTGAAGAAGTCTAAAACATTTAAAGGCTGACACTGTAATGAAGTCTGTGTTTAATTTAATCAGTTCTTCATAACTGTATGTTATAATAGCCTCATTATGAAAACAAAAACTTACTTACATTTTGAAAACAGCTATTAAACTGACCATGTTTCTACTAATCTATAACCAACATTCTGAACTAAAGAAAAACATCTTACCGTTCTGTAAAGAGACTCATCGCCATCGTCCAAATGATAAATGTTGAGAACAGAGACAGAACTGAGATGTAAAACTTGGTGTGGTTAACACGTTTAACTGTAAGCTACTGTGCTTCTTCCTCTCTTAGATTGCACGTGACCATCTCAGCTGCAGCAAGAGATCTTTGTCTTAAACTTCTGCAAAGTCTAAATTATCTCTTAGTGACACTGTGACCTCTTTCTGTTTTAGATGTCTATTAAAGTTTTATAATATTAGACATGTAATGCTGTAGGACTTTATCCAGCTCCTCCTCTTCTCCTGCTACTGTATGAAGCAGTAATTGTCACTGGTGTGTTTATCAGTGCTGATCTCAGTACAGTGTTACCCAGCTGTTAGAATAAACATCATCAGATCATCTGAAGAACAGAGTGAATGATCTGCTACACTCTAGTATCTAGTATAGTAAATGCCATGTAATTACTACATTACCACAAGTGATTTATTTATTTATTTATTTATTTATTTATTTACTTACTTATTTATTTATTTTATGAGATGACAGATGAGGGATCAAGTGAACACGAGTGTTTACTTCAGCAGTAAATGTTGGCCAAATATCATTGTAACCTGATGTATTTCCCTCTTCACCCCCATAAATACTAACAAAGCTGGTCATGAATAACAAAAATCAAACAGAACTAAATGAAAAAATAATTTTATTTTTTCAGCCACTCACAGTTTCTCCATTCAGGAGTCTGTTTAGTGTCTGTACTGTCACTTTAAGACACAGTAGGGTTTGACATCATCACTGGTCTCTGGACTGTCTGTCTGCAGTTGTGAGTTAACAGGAAGAGGGCTTATATTTGTACATTTAGGACTTTATGTCCTAATCAGCTTGCTGCAGGCTGTGCAGTGAAGCCAAATACTCTAGTATTGGTAATTAATAATAATGCAGTTGTTAGTAGCGGGTTTTTAGTTTATAAACTAGCTTATTCAGTTATATAACCAGTTTGCTTATTACTTAATTGATGAACTTACTTACATTTTGAAAACAGCTATTAAACTGACATTTCTGAATCATTATGACCAGCAAGTTCACAAGAGAAGGTCTTTATTAAGCATCATGGATCACCACCTTCATTGAGAGCTATTCTCTCCACAGTGTAGATTTTAGGCGTCTCATTTTGTTCCTCAGGCAATAAGAAGACTTGATATGAATTTTATTTACAATATATTAGTTTTGTCTTATTTGTTAAGCATCATGTGAACATATACCGTATGTTCACCAGACTTACCCCAAAACAATCCCACATGAGACAATAAAATTTAACTGAACTTCTTCAAAAATGTGTACTGTAGGCAATGTTTCTACTAAACTATAACCAACATTCTGAACTAAAGAAAAACATCTAAATGTTATCTACACTCTGAGAACAGCAAGTGAAGACAAAAGAACCATCTCTGAGGTTTTAAGCTGTTTGAAAAAAAGTGTTTCTTTTACATTTTGTTCTTCTGCTTTTTTGCTCCCTTGTTCTCTTCTTGTGCAACAGCTGGTCAGTCTAAAACCAACTGTCTTTCAGCTCAGTCAGTACAGACATTATGTCCTAATCAGCTTGCTGTAGGCTGTGCAGTGAAGCCATATAATCTAGTATGGTAATTAATAATAATGCAGTCATTGGTTTACAAACTAGCTTATTCATTTTTTATAACCAGTTTGCTTATTACTTGTCTAACACAGTAATTACTGTTACAGTAAATACTGCAAGGCAATATAAAACATTCACACATGCAGTAGGAAGAATTACAATCTCCATTTATTCTGGTGAGGAAATCATAGTGAGGTGAATTAAGATGCTCTGCTGGATTGTTTAAATGTTTACAATTTCCGTAATATCCTAATGATGGACTTTATATTAATCACTTATGCAGACAAACTCTCTTAATATTTTTACCTTTATCTACAAAATCTAGAGGTGTAGAGCTATACCTCCAAAAGTGTTGGTGCAAAAAAACAAAACAAAAAGAAAACAAACAAAAAAAATAAAAATAAGACAGTTGTCTGAGTGACAAAAATGTGAGGTTTTATGATATTGCAACTTTTTTTATTTGCTTCAGTTAGTTTTCACTTCAACAGCTTAAGGGACCAAAATTTGGTGTGAATATGTAGGTACATACGAATATGTACCTTTTGTCACTTTTTTTCATGTTTTCTGCCCCTCCCCCACTCTCTCAGCTAAGAAGCATGCGTGGACCTCATGGTGAACTTTTCGCCTCATTTTTCTAAGTGTGACTGCATTTTGATTCAATCTTAAGTGAATTTAGCTGTAAATTTCTGATTATCATCACTAAACTGAGAGTCTGAGTCAGTGAGGACTGTTTGAGACACAAGGAGAAGTGGGGCACCACCTCAGTGACAGTTTAGGGCCTCTTATCCTGACAGTGTACCTGGGGCCATATTACAGAAACTTCCTTGTTGTCTTAAGCTCCGACAGGTAAAGATAAGATTTTTCAGAAATTCATACTACAGAAGCAAATCTTATCAAATCTTATCTTAATTTAGGAATCTTATCTTACAGCATCTCATCTTATCTCAGGTTAAGAAATCATGACTTATTCGATCGAACACTACAATGAACTGTCATGTCTCTCTTAACAACAGACCACATGTGCACAGCTGAAACGTAAACTCATAATCAAAGTAATCAAGCTAGTTAACCAGGCAGCCAACTACTGACACTGAAAATAAATAAAAAATTAAATTAAAGCACAATAAACTGAAAGTTAAGAATATTGTGACAGTGCTTTGTGCTGTTTATCAGAGTCGCCGGTCCACAGTTTCAGTTTCATTTCCCAAACGCTTTCGCCGAGTGCGCTAACATTATTCCTCCTAATAAACAGACACACGTTCAGCTCTGTCTCCTCACTATTCACCACCATCACTGTGATATATTATCATCACCATTAACATACAAAAGTAATTAGAGGGTGTGGTGGAGATCGAGTCTGCAGTGTCTGGGGTTTTCAAAATGATGTTAGAAAAGGTAAAAGCACAGTTTTCAGTTTAGATAAATGAAAAAAAAACAAAAAAAAACAGATGGTTGAAGCAGAAGGTAAGACACTCTGGGGTTGTCCCCCAGTTTAGCCACTCTGTTTTTGTGGAGGGTTCACCATATTGAGGGCTATTCCAAAATAATTAGAAAGGTTTAAAATGGATTATACAACCCTTTGACAGTGAGGAAACACACACACTTTCTAAGCTCCACCATATTATACATAAAAAAAGAAAAAAGCTGATAAAATCTAAAGCAATTATCTAACAATTTGGCATTATAAGCAAAAGGATACCAAAATGAAATCCCCTGTACAGTTTTAGATTGTCTACAGTTTTTGTCTTAGCAGGAATTTATTGAAGGTCATTGTGTCTCGAACATTAAATCGTGACCGGCTGGGATGACTAAATCAGATACATGTGTATTTACCTAAGTTACATTAGTTAATCTTTTACAGTGAATGCATCACCAGTAGGTATGTTGATGATGATTTGTTAATGGGAAACTACATGGTTATTAAAGACACTGTAAGAACCTTTGATGAATGAACAAATTAGATTAATTCTATCGATTTACTAACAAACAGAATCATAGAACAGCACCTTGGACAGCACTTTCACCTTTACACAGCTACATCCAAACCTTAGACCTACACTGCCATCTAGAGGAAGAGTATAGAGTAACACTGTTTTACAGTGACCTTATTACAGTCTAATGAACAATCTGACTACAACTAAGATACTGATGAATGGAGAGTGTTTAAATGGTTCAGAGAACAACTACACATCTAAATTTGACAATTTCACATGGTATGAAAAGACTGGCTGAGATTAGAGTCTGAGCCTGGATTTGTGTCCATGTTTTTATTTTAAATGTAAATGTTTGGACATTTTTATTATTACCTATGTGAGCTAAACCCTGAACATTGTATATTTTATAGGTGACACTATAGTTTTACCCCAGTGACCACAGTTTTATTTGTACTGACAATTTTAGACAAATACTTCTGCCTAACGATCAGGCTCCCTTAGTTTCTCTACTCATCTTGCATTACTAACTGGACTTATTCCTGACATCAGTGTGACTGTGGCAACAGGAAGGACTGGTATTATTGCCAATACTGTGCTGTATTATTTATATCGCAGTGCTCCTTTGTACTTTGTGAGCCATAAACTTGATTGATTGATTGATTGATTGATTGATTGATTGACCTTTAACTTAATTGTACAATACAAAAAGATTCAGTATGCAGTCTGGACTCAACTGAAACCACTGACCTTGAACACACAGCACAACTATTTCAAAAGAGAACAAACCGAGAAGATCATCACTGTTTGACCTTTAGGGGGAGCTCTAACACTCTGTAATGACCTACAGATTGATTTGTAGGGAGAAGTAGAGAGAAACAGACACAGAGAGGGAATTTAGCCTTTAACCTTCTACCCCTGTTCACTGACCTGCAGTTTAAACTCTCATTATTCTATAAGGTCGTCCAGACTTCAGTTCCAGTGATGCATCTTAGTGCAGAAGTGCTGACTGAAATGAGTCAGTTAAACACTCGACTCAGCTGAAGCATCAGGATCTTTGGTCTAGTTCATATGTGGGTATCTGAACCAAAAAGGCCTTTTCACTGTAAGACATTCTGGTTGAGTATAAGTTCCATTCATAAACACTGTGGATCCTTTTAAAGCACATATTTCCTGTTGTTTGTACTTCACACTCCACTCTGCTCCAGTATTATAAAGTAGGTTGCTTAGAGATCTTTGAGTATTCATTACCAAAATGGACCAACAGGGAGCACCGTCTTCATTTGGGTCTTTTCTCCCACACTGTGTATATTTAAGGCACCACATTTGTTCCTCAGGCAGTGAAATGACTTGCTTTGCATTGAATTTACACTATGTGTTTTATGTTCTCCAGGCTTCCCTGGTAAGAGTTTTTAATATGAGACAAAAAAGTTGAAAAGCTTTTATTTTTCTCATGTTGTGCTGAAATTATAATATCTCTATCCATTTCCAATCTAAACAAATATACACACTCTAATCTTTATGAAAGTACATTTTATAGGTACAGTAACCTACATTCTATCTGATTTCAAACGTCCAAATGATAAATGTAGAGAACACAGACAGAACTGAGATGATAAACATGTGGTTAACACGTTTAACTATGAGCTGCTGCTCTTACCAGAAATGTCCAGCCTAATTTAAATGATGTTTCCTCTTACAGGATGTATGTGACCTTCTTAACTGCAGCAAGAGATGAGCTTTAACTTAAACTTCTGCAACTATCTTTTAATAAAACCACCATTTCTTTTATCCCATGTCTAATATTAAAGTTTATTGATATTAGACATGTTATGATGCGTGACTTTATCCAGAGTGAGTGATCTGAACACATAGTATTAATGTTAAACACAGCCATGCGATGTCCTCCATGGAGGAATCCTCACTGCCACCTTAAAGGCTGTTCCATCACTAAATTAGCACAAATTAAGTTATTTCGATGAGACCTCAGATGGAAATATCGATTTCAGCAGCAAAAATTGTCCAGAAATTGTTGTATTGATGCATTTCCTTTGTATTGATGCATTTCCTTTGCATTTCCTAGCCAAAAAATGGAAGATAAAGCTATTTATAATCCACACCAATGAAAGAGTTTAAAATCACAACTTTCAATCTGCTGATATGATTGCATGACTCTGCTGGCTTTATCATTAGCAGGCTAAATGATACACAGCGAGTGATAAAAAAAAAAATAAAACACTACAACGCTATAGTATAACAAATGAGACAGTTCATATAAATTTACACTTGCAATGCAAAGGTTAAATGAGATCATCATAAAACTTGTTTTCCCTTTGTAAATTGATCCCAAATATAAATGCAACCATTATACAAGGTCCTTTAGTTTAAAATCTTTTATTATAGAGAAATGTTCAATCATAAGCATACAGAGATGCAGAGCTGAGCTCCACCCAGCATGTGAATGTGGTGAGAGAACACAATGCAGATCACTAACAGCCTCACACTGAACTTAACATACTGAGTATAAGAGCTGATACACAACATTTATATCAGAATGATATCAGCTCTTAGCATTTCATACTCTTCATAGAGAAAAGACGCTCAGCACTAAATCATACAGATATGATTACATTTACAAAGAAAGAAAAACTTTTCACATTTTAGCAGATATTTGGATTTACAAAAATTAAATAAAATAGCAAGCTTTATTATAACAATTTGGCATTATAAGCAAAAAAAAATATATATTATATGAAAATAAAATGAAATTCTCTGTAGAGTTTTAGAGTCTCTATATGGAGCTACGCAGAGGAAAAAAAGAACTTCATTAGTTTTACATCTTAGGAACATTTTCTAAATAAAGAAATGACAGAGAAATTCCAATTAATCTCCAAATAATCAGAGCTCCAGAAACACTGAGCTCACAGATATCATAGAGAAACATGAACAACAAAGAAACAGACAACCTCAGAACAAACACCCACAAACACAGTTCAATACAACATCCTTAATCTTAGTCCTAATCCACCATGTTCACTCACACTGGATCATGATGAAGGGATCTAAAGTGAATCCACTGTATATGGAGTTGATAACCTTCTCTGTTACTGAGTATCACAGTTTAATGTGTAGAACTCACTGCTGGAGTGTCGTACTCAGAACTGGACTGAGGGTCCAGAGCTGTGTACGGGTCATCAGGAGAACTGGACTGAACAGCCTGTGTGAGGGAAAGAGAGAATGAGGCAGAGGAGGAGAAATGAAGAACTCCATTTAGTTTTCTGAGTTAGGAATTCTTTACAGATCTAGAGGGAGGATTTGTGAAGAGACACTTACTGCAAGTGTGTGGTACACACCATCAGAGGACCTGGCTGTGGGCTGAAGAGCTGTGTATGAGTCGTCCTTAGCATTAGGGTCAGCGTTCTGGACAGAGGATGGTTAGAGAAGGTGTAGAGAGACTGAAGGAGTTTAGGAGTCATTAAATAAGTTTACTGTAAGAACTTTTACTAAAGTAGAAAAAATAACTTCATCATGATTTACTAATTAAGAACAGAAGCTCTGTAGCTTTAAACAGCACCATTACCTCCTCACAGCTGCATCACACAAACCTCAGTCTTATTGACTCAGTCTTATTGAGCCATCTAGTGTAAATGTTTTGTAATTACAGACAAACTTTACTAGATCAAAGGTTTGATGGCAGCACTTTACTGTTCAGGTAATGATGTGATTATAAAATGATAACAAGTTACACTAAACTAAAAATGACATGGTAATTTTGAAATTGTTAAAAATGAAGAAATTGATCTAATAACTAATCGATATTAAGAAATATTTATCAAAAAATAAAAAGAGAATATAATTTCTAGGTTTATTTAGCTTAGTACTTAAATATTACCATATTTTTGCCATATTATTAAAAACTCATGAACAATTTATAAATTATTACTAAGGTGTTCATGAATGCCTGGTGATTTACTGAAGCTCACCTCATTATTTTGCTCTTCCAGGTTTCTGTTTTGTCTTTTGCCCCTAAAGAGAAGAAAATCTGTTTCAATATGTTCACTGACTTTACTCATGCAAATAGAAAATGTATAAACTTAGTTATTTTTAAAGACTGTATTTCAGAAAATATATATTTGGATAGTAAAATGAATAACAAAACTTCATGGCTGTGTGTGATAAAAAGAACAGTATTAGTAAGTAAACTGAATAAAGAATAATGTAAATAATAAGTTACTAATGTGAATCTCACCTCATCCAGAAAACTACAGTGAGCAGAGCTGCATTTCCACAGAGACTGACTCCAACAACTACATACAGAAACACTGAATACAGAAACACTGAACCACCTGCAGTGACACACACACACACACACACACACACACACACACACACACAGACACACAAACACTGCAATGACAAAATGTAACTAAGGCAACAAATATGAAAAAAAAATTGTAATAGCTGCATTTGAAGAATATAAGCAATAATAAAACCCTAAAGAAAAATTAGGGATATACTTTTATTATTCACCACCTACTCTTAACAGTGACCATCACAGTTCCATTCTGAGCTCCATGGTCATTCTGAGCTTCACAGTAGTACAGTCCAGTGTGGTCAGCACTGATGCTGATGATGCTGTAACTGTGTCCAGATCCTACAGGTGAGGTTCCACCTTCTTTAAACCAGGTGTAGATCTTCACAGGTGGGTATCCATCACTGCTGCAGGTCAGAGTCACTGAACTGCCCTCCGTTATTTCACCAGAGGGACTGATGGACACAGAGACGCTCTTTGGAGGATCTACAGATTAATATAAACTGATTTTTAATGTCAGATTTTATTTTTTTTTGTTGTTATTTTTTTATAATCACAGTTATTACAATAGTGTTTTTTCTTTCACTTGAGGTTCACCAAGAAAGATTTATCACATTATTCCATTTCTGCATCATTTTGAATTGCTTTTTTAAAAAGAAACTGTTAAACTCACATCTGACTCTGAGGTTGTGAGCAGTAGAGTTGAGATGTTGATATCCTCTTACAGCACAGCTATAACTGCCTGTATCCTCACTGCTGACTGTCTGCAGGTGGAGCTGGTTGTTCTTGATGGTCTTTGTGGTTAAAGGACGTCCATTTTTGTACCAGATGAATGTTGGGTCAGGCAGACTGCAGGTGGTTTTACATGCGAGATCTGCTGTTTCTCCCTCTGTCACTTCATAAAGAGTTTCTACATGGAGCTCTAAGACAGTAAGAGGACAATCAGATTAAGAGAGAAAAGCTGTAAAGTCAGTTTTCCTCATATATCAAAGTTGCATATAATGAAGCACATATTTTACTGCCAATTTTCCCACATGATAAAACTCACACTAACTAATTTACATGAAACATGCACTACCATATACAAATGTTTTGATAATGAGTCAATTAATAAGAAAATTATGTAGCAGTTACATGAGCCATAGAGGGAATTTGGGATCTGGCAGGAGTTGCACTGCTCCCCCTACAGGCAAACCTTGAATATCTGTATAGTTTTAAAAACAACATGAAAAGCAATTTCCTAAATATTTGAAAATAATATTATGTGAAGTGAATGAAATGTAACCTTTTTTCAGACGGTAGTGATGGGATGATTTGTGTACTGTGTTCTGCCTGGATACCATTGCAGTGGAGAGGCCCGCCAGTTCCTTTTAGGGCTTCATAGAAGAACTAATGTTTTCTGGCAACTAATACAATCCATTTTATTGCATTTTACCAATTTTTTTAATAGTATTAACTTCCTGTCTTATTGCTACATATTAGAAATGTTATAGTACTACTCCTGTTTCATCGTGAAGTTCAGGATGTAAACAAAGGAGTACAATTTTTTCAAATGCTAAACTGAAAAGAAAGAGGCTCTCAGCTTCTGCTGATAGTAAGATAGTAAATATATTTTTTAGTAAATATATATATTAAATATTATTTGCACTAATATCAATATTATGTCCCCGCAAATCACTACAAAAAGTTTAATGCTAACAGCAGGAGTTAGCATCATAGCTGACGTGTTTTTTCACAATGATTTGATGGAGTTTTGACAATTACGACCAGAGCTGAAGGCCGACCTCTAAGAGTCACAGTCTGACACCTGAACTGCAGTGTATGATGTGGATGCTACTGTTTTAGGTAAGCTGTTTTTTGTGTTTTAGAGATGGAGTTATTTAATATATCAGACTGAACTGTTACGTTTTCATATTGATCAGTGGATACATAATGAATACATGAATAAATAATAAATAAATATATAAATGGTCTAAAATTGTATGGAAAAAGTTGATACATTAAATTCTACCAAAACAAAAAAAACAAAAAAAAACAAAAAAAAATGAATGAAATTCTTAGAATCTATAGTGTAGTAATAACCCTGTCAGTTGAAGAAGTTCATATTATCCATAATTTGACATGGTGAGGGTCAAACAGGAAATGAGCAGATAAACTGAATCAGGTGTAAGAACCGATAAAATGATGTAAGAGTGAATCAGAACAGGAGCTGAACATCATTAGAGCAGATCAATAAAATCAAAAAAGCAGATGATTTAACTCACCTGTAACTCTGAGCTGAACTCCAGGTTTACCCAGCCATCTTTCTTTTTGTACATTTGTTATGATTCTGAAGCAGAACTGATGTTCATCCTTCTTCATTACATCATTCAGTTTGAGGGAGAAGTGTTTCTGTTCATCAGTGAAATATTCAACTCTGCCTGAATAATCTGGGTTTTTACTCAGATCAGTTGGATTGACCCATGGAACTGGTTCTATGAACCAGAAAGTCTCTGTCACTGTAAGACCTTCTGGGTGAGTATAAGTTCCATTCATAAACACTGTGGATCCTTTTAAAGCACATATTTCCCGTTGGTTGAACTTCACACTCCACTTTGTTCCAAAAGCTCCTGAAACATATGATGCATGAAAGAGCTGATTACAGAGTCTGGAGCCCATAGGACAGTCAGAGTTACTGTAGCTTACAGCTTCACTTCTCTCCTCTCCAACTCCAGCAGCTACTCTACAACACTGAGCTGATTCTGAGAGAAACCACAAAGCCCAACAAACACTGACTCACCGACAATCATGAGCAGAAAGATCAGAGGAAGAGGAGGAGCCATTCTGAGTGATCTCATCACAGCAACCTGGAGGATATTTTTAGTTAATGGCAGTTAAATTAAATGTTTCCAGATCTTCATCTAAAGTCCTGAAGAAGTCCAAAACTTTAAATGCTGACACTGTAATGAAGTCTGTGTTTCATTTAAACAGTTCTTCATTTTTTTTCATAATTGTATGTTACAGTAACCCAACTTGGAGGAACAAACATTTAGTACATTTTGAAAACAGCCATTAAAGTGACGTTTTAGTATTTATGACCAGCAGTTTCTTCACAAGTGAAGGTCTATACTGAGGGACATGTATCACCTTCTTTATTCAGAGCTATTCTTCCTCCCAAAATAATTCCACATGAGTTTAATCGATATTATTTGAGATTAAAAGGGTAGAAACATCAATCTAAACATAGATATCCAAATATGTCCTGTAGATAATGTTTCTCATAAACTATTAAAATGTTCTGAACTAAAGAAAACATCTTACCGTTCTGTAATGAGACTCATCTCCATCGTCCAAATGATAAATGGTGAGCACAGAGACAGAACTGAGATGATCAACTAGATGTGGTTCACACATTTACGTGTAAACTACTGCGCTCAGTTGAAATATGCAGACTTAATAAAATGGATCTTCCTGTGATAGGATGCATGTGACCTTCTTATCTGCAGTAAGAGATCTTTATCTTAAACGTCTGCAAAGTCTAGATTATCTCTTAGTGACACTGTGACGTTTTCTTTTCACATGTCTATTGAAGTTCTTTAAAAGTACACATATAATGATGTAGGACTTTATCCAGCTCCTTCTCTTCTCCTGCTACTGTATGAAGCAGTAATGATCACAGTATCATTGTGAACACACCCTCTTAACTTAGTCATGCACTGTACACTGGGGCAGAATCTCAGAAGCCATCTTAAAGGCCATGGAATTACTACATTATAACAAATGAAGGTTTTTTAAATTGAGTTGACACTTGAGGAATCAAACACGAGTGTTTATTTCAGCAGTAAACTGTTGCCAAAATATCACTGTAACCTGATTTATTTCCCTTTTCACCCCCATAAACACTAATAAAGCTGTATGTAAACCACAGCTATAAAACAGAAAGCTTAATATTTCAACACCACAACTTTCACTTTGTTCAAACTGAGATCCATGTATAAAACTACTCCATCTCCTAGAACTCACTGATGATACAGCTTCATTACTTCATTCTGCTAGCTTGATAGTTAGTAAACTAAAGGTTAAACAGCCAGTGAGAACAAAAAGATAATTACATTACACCTCTGCTCTGAAGCAAAGATTTTTACCAGTTTCTCCATTCAGGAGTCTGTTTAGTGTCTGTACTGTCACTTTAAGAGATGGTAGGGTTTGATGTCATCACTAGTCTCTGGATTGTCTGTTTGTGAGATAACAGGAAGAGGGTGCTGTTTTATCTGCTATGTGAAATTAGAGACTTAAACTGTATTGATGTCCACAAGCAGTTACACATTTTCATTCAGCTGTAAAACACTGATGAATTTGACCACAGGAAGAAGAGTTAATGCAAAGACAAATGCTAAGGGATCCTGATAAAACAACAAATCATGTATATAATAAAATGAGCCAAACATATAAAGAACTATTTTACAAGGCTGCATATTTTTATATCTTTTATTAAAGAAAAATGTCATAAACATGCAGAGGTGCAGAGATATGCAAGCTAAAGACTACATATTAATGAGAGAAAAGCAGATTAAAATACAAGCAAAGATTGAGATAAATATACATTGTACAACAATAAACATGTGCAGTTTCCTAAGAGAGCAAATAGTTTTGTCTGCATTGGTATCAGAAGCTCAATAATAGCCTTCTGACACAAATCAGTGCAGTGAGTCCAGCTCCTGAGGTGCTTATGAAGCTGTTCATGAACATGTTTACGTGTGTTGGAGATTAAAGCACACATGAAACTGTGCAGAGTTGGTCAACAGGTTTGGACCCCAACCACTGACCTACAACATGAAGCAGAAATATTTCATATTGACCTGTAGGGGGTGCTCTAACACTCTGTAATGACCCTACAGAGAAGCAGAGAGAAACAGACACAGAGAGGAAATTTACTCCTTTAACCTTCTGCCCCTGGTCAATGACCTGCAGTTTAAACTCTCATTATTCAATAAGTTTGTCCAGACTTCAGTTCCAGTGATGCATCTTAGTGTAGAACTGCTGACTGAAATGAGGCTCTGATTAAAGATCTGGTAGGACATTGTTTAGCCCGAAACAGAATCACTGAGCTGCTCTCTAATGACCACCTTTACCCACCAGATCAGAAACAGAGAAACAGACCTCAGATCATCTTCTACTCAGGATCAACATCAGGAGGACGTGGTTCACTGTTTGCTGCCCTCTAGAGGTGGAGATTTGTAATGACAGAAAAGAAAAGATCACATCCATAGAAATCTTAGAGGTGTGGAAGTGGGCAGTGATCGGGAGGCGGAGCAGTGAGCTCCCTCTTTCTCTCTCAGCTCAGGCTCTCATACTGACCTTAATGGGACACTGACGCTGGTTGGGCTTTGACAGAGTGGGCACCTTTTAAATGGTGGAAGAGGAAAGAGAAGAATAGCAGAGGGAGGGACGACCAGCAGTAGCCGAAAGAAGGACTGGAAAGTTGTTGTGTGAGAGAGTACAAGGAAAATGCTTACTGTAATTGTCAGAGTCCTTCATCTTCTAGGTTTAGCACATAGTGAGTTACACTGATATTTTACATTGTATGTTTTTACTCAAATAAATAAATAAGTAAATAAATAAATAAAACATTACTTAAAGCACCTTTGCAGGTCACACTCAGTTGTCTGTTGGTATCATTTGGTGTACATTACACAACTTGATATCTCATTGGTCTCAGTGTAACACCATGAACTGCTGTCAACAGTTACTAATGAATTCAGACATTGTAAACTTATTAAATTAATCTGAGAGTGTGTACAAAATGGAAATCAATAAACTGCTACAAATGAGTTTAATTGTTAAAGAAGCCTTTATTCACAGAAATCAAACAATAAAGAACAACAATAAAAAGATTGGTAAATAAAACACTGCTTAGTGCATGAGTAAAACATACAGATGGAGTTTTTAAAAATGATAAAGGTAATTGGAGTCACATGAAGATTTGGGTTTCAAATATATCTAAACCAAATAATGATATATATTACTACTAAATAATGAAATAATTCTAATCTCTAAACCATTAAACCTCTATACTACTGACAGTTTAGTTTTATGCATAGTAACAACAAAGAACAGCTCAACACTTCAGGAGTCCATCTATACCAATGGTCTCTCTCTCTCTCTCTCTCTCTCTCTCTCTCTCTCTCTCTCTCTCTCTGTCTCTCTCTCTCTCTCTCTGTATAGCATTTCTCAGCAGATCTAATCTTTTCTTACTGTGCTGTAAATCACTGAGGGATGTTCCACATTCTGAATTGGTGACCAACAAAACAAAGAAGGTGAAACTTTAACTTTTAGCACCTAAAAAAAACAGAAGTTCAAAATAAGTGAAATAAATCCCCCGGCAACCGAAAGGCATGACGACATGCACATCTAATGTTTACCTTTTAAATACCATGTGATATACCTGTACTTCACGAGCATTTCTCTTAACTTCTCTTTACTTTAACTGATGTTGATTATCACAGATTTTATCATGCAGTCTTAACAGTGACCATCACAGTTCCAAACTCAATACCCTTAGAAACAGTAACAAAAAAGTCTACAGCTGGAATCTGCATTTCCTCAACAGCAAACCACAGTCTTTTAGAATGGGTGACCACATTTCTCCCACTCTCACTATCAGCATTAAAACATCAAGGCTGTGTCTGATCACACCTGCTGTGCACCCTGTACACCAACCTGCATCGCCAAGCACAACTCCAGCACCATGATCACGTTTGCTAACAATACAACAGTAGTGGACCTCATTAATAAGAACATGGAGGAGTAGAGAGAGGAGGTGAAACTTCTCACAGAGTGGTGCAGTGATTTACCCTCATAAATTACAGTGTGAGGGTAAATCACTCTTATTTCTGGAGGGAATAAATATTCTCTTTAAATCTGAAGCACAGCCAGAATCAGGACCCAAACCTGGATGATGGTGGCCAACACTCCCAAACACAGTACCTTCCCAAACTGCTTTCACATAACCTGAAACATTAATATCACAAACTTGAAAAGGCAACTGAAAACCTTTACTCAGTGTTTTAGGAACTAAATACAACCTGGTTAAGCTTGTGCAAAGCATCATGGGAACAAAAGCATGCTCTAACACTACAATATTGGCATAAAAATGTGCATAAAAAGAGACTCTGAAATTCTAACATGAAGTTCAGAAACTGTTAATATGTGGTCCAGTTTGTCCACCTGTTTCTTTAAAGCCAGTGAGCACTCGAGCTGGTAATGAACTCCATAAATTTGTGAAAAAGCCTCTGATAAGCAGATCAAATCCACCTAAAAGTGGTCCAAACATGAACTTTAATGAAGAGATAAGACCTAAAAACTTGTTTTGTACGAAGGCCGTAACATGGTCAATGTCATAAATCTTTCTTTAGTTTGAATATTGACCTAAAAATAGTGCAGAATCTTCACTATTTTTTTACTTGTCTTCACTTTTCTTTCTTTTAATTTTTTCAAACTTCTAAATCTTCCCGTTTATTTTCAGGCTTAAAATGAAAATCATCCCAGATTTTCCATGTGGTCTTTTCTCAACAAGATTCTCTTCTTTTAAGATGGAACTTACATCATATGCTTCGCTCAGTAATGTCACTCATTAAAATGTCATCAAACTGTATCCATTCCTTCTATGTATTCTATATTTTAAACTTGTGATCTCTTATTTAACTGTTATCCACAGTTTTATTCACAGTTCCTCTAGTTTTGTTCTTACATTGTGATTTTTACTTTCTGACATTTTGTCTTATTTTATCATTTTACAGTTGTAATTTTGGGTCATAAATGAATAAAAGTTATATATTAAATGTTTTTATTAAATGTATATTTTCTTATTATTATTTTTATTTTATTATTATTCCTATGACTACATGTGACTGTATGTGTCAATTTGTACAATAAATATCCAGTTTCTCAGAGGAGAGAAACGGCGCCCTCCTCCTTTCAATTCACAAACTGCAGACAGAGACACCAGTGATGACGTCAAACCTCACAGACTCCTAAAGTGGTAGTAAAAACACTTATTATACCTCTGAATAGAAAATATTAAAGAAATATCTGGTAACATTTGAAAAATGTAAATAAATTTAAAATTTGCAAATAAAAACAGAAAGCAATGATGTGAAAATCATTTAAACTTTTAAATTTAAACAATTAAATATTTTTAATTAAAATAGCACAAAGAAAGCATATCAAATGTTGAAACTGAGAAATTGTTTTGTTTTATAATATACATACCCATATTGAATTTGATACCAGCAGCACATTTCAAAAAAGCTGTGATGGGGACGTGTTTAATGCAGTGCTGCCAGAGGGCCTGAAGTTCATGACCAGCCAGTATTGGTTTTCGGTCTTGTCCTTTACAAACAGAGATTTCTCTGGATTCTCTAAGTCTTGTGTTCTGTACATGATCTTTGCTCTTTTATGTTGAGAAACATTATCCTTGAATTGTTGCCCTATTTATCTGTGCAGTCTTTCACAGAGTGGTGAACTCCTCCCCATTTTTACTTCTAAAAGACTCAGCCTCTCTGAGATGCTCTTTTATACCCAATCATGTTACTGACCTGTTGCCAATTAACCACCAGGTGTTTTTCAGCATTACACAACTTTACCAGGCTTTTGTTACTCTGTCTCTACTTTTTTTAATTTTATTTTTTATATACATTTTAACTTATTATTTTTGAGTTGATAATAAATCATTAAAACATTAATTTATTTACATTAATAGGAATTATATCCAGCTCTTAGAGCATAACATCTGCTTATTCAACATATCAGCTTAATCAACATATCACTCCAATTCTTTTAAATCATTATAGGATGTTATGATATTTGGGTTATTACTCCAAAATAATGAAGTTCCACTAAGGTTACATGGTCTTAGCAGTTATTTTGTTATTGAAATCAATAAAGACGTTGGGGGAAAACTTCCTTCTTTGTTTCTTACGCATAATGTGTTTAAATGGTCAGGTGCAGTGTGATGTTCAGACACAGTTACAGGCTGCAATTACAGTGAAACTAAATGTTTTTGCAGCTGTCAAATCCAAACTTACTTTTCTCCATCTTGTTTCTCAGTTACTGTATCTCACATCAGGTGAAAATACCAGTTCATCAGAATAATCTGGATTGCTGCACTGAAATGATGACTAAATTACTGCATTATATTCACTTATAATTGTTCTATTATATTTACATGCATGCCCACCTACAGACAGTGTAGTTATACAGGAACAGATGAGATAAATATACTGAGATACACACAATCAACACAATCAGTTAATCACACACTGTTACTCTTATAGAAACCACAGACCTGACACAAACATCATAGGACATTCGTATTTATCTTACCATTTGGTTTATTAACATGTAGAAAATTAGCACATTATTTTATGACATTTTTTTTACTAACTAGTTACAATTATCTTATTATTTTGTAACAACCTAAAAATTAGCATTTTTTGTAAAGTACAGCCCCTTACTATAATATCACCATGTTATTACCCAATTATTACTGATCTGTAAAGTAATGCTGCGTTTCTGCTTTGTAGGTAAAAGTTTTCAGCATTTCAGCATACAGCAATACACTAAACTGGTTAATTTAGCTGCTAATCAGACTTGATGGAAACATTCAATCAGACTGATGCAGAGTAAACTGTGCAAACAGAAGATCATCACTGTTTGACATGTGTGTGGGGTTCTAACACTCTCTAATCAACCTACAGAGTCTCATGTAGAGAGAGACAGAGAGAGATTCATGCCCAGCTCCCTGGCCCTCTTCTCTCTCAGTCTACCCACTATGTTTATGTGGAGGGTTCATCTTATTGAGGGCTGTTCCAGAATAATAAGAAAGGAGTGGAATTGAATTATAAAATCATCTGATAGGAAGAAAATACTCATGTAGATTTACTACAACATTCAACAGAAGTGCAAAATGTTTAACATGATGAAACAGCATCAAACACACATCAGCTCCACTCACTGTTTAGTCAAATATGACTTCTGTTTATGTGCAAAAGGTTTGGGGCATTTTTCTCACAAGGCCGTTTCACAAATTCACAGAATATGTGAAATAATGAAAGATGAAAGATATCTACCATTTTGGTGAGAAAAAAGCTCCAAGCCTTGTAAACATATCCAAAAACAATGTTTGAATAGATATAGTGAGGTGGAACGAACCTTTGCATGCTGTTTTATCCACCTTTCTAATCATGTTGTGCTTCCACAGTGTGTTACACTTTGGTGAGGTCAGCCAAATGCAGACATGTAGGGTGAGAGACCTCGAGGTCAGCAGGTTTAAAAGCTTTTGAGACAGATTTGTGTGACATACAGACTGTGCATGTACTGTAACTGGTGAAATATCTAGAGATCATATCTGTATTGTAACTCACATCTGAATATCTTCTTCTCCACCATGTTGACCTGAGAGCTGTAAACAAACCCATCCACTCTGACTGGTCCTAGACTTCATCTCAAGGAATTGTGGGAATGCAGGTGAGGAACAATCAGACTGGATGGGTTTGTTTACAGCTGCCAGACAAATGTGGTGGAGATAAGAATCACATGAGGACTGTATATCACAGGTGTGCTAGTTGAGACAGAGCTAATATTGATGTTTATTGTTTTATTGTGTAGTCTGGTAGCACTTTACTAGAACCCTGCTACATAACACTGACATAACCATCCATAAACATGTCATTGAAGATGCTGTCATTATTTGTCATATTTGTCATACAGATTCTGTTCAGTATAACATTTTATGACATTGTTATGTTAATTCTGGTAATTGTCATGACAGATACCATAATGTTTGATGTTATGACAGTTTATGTCACATGCTGATTTTAGCTAAGTGTACTCTAGACAGCCTTTATGACATCTGAACATAATCTACCCTGATAGTCGGTCTCAGAGCAGCTCTCCCAGTTCAGGAAACAAACATGCATGAACACACACTCAAAACAAACAAACCAAGAACTAAACTACAGCCTAACATCACAGAGTGTTCACATCCAACAACACTGAAAAGATGATAAATAATTTAGACCTCAAATTGACGAGTCTTGCACGTGAACATTCAAATGGAGGAGGAGGAGGATTGGCTGAGGAAGTAGAGGCCAGAATGAGAGTTGAGGACGGACAAGCTAATGTTATTTTTTTATTTTTTTTCTTGTTATTCACGGCCCTTCAGATTAAATTCCAACCATATATAGATTTAATTTCTACCACGTGCACTTTGATGTTTGATCTGTGTCGGTGCATCAGTTAGTTCACAAGTGTTTTCTTTTCCAGCAGCAGGTTTGTGAATGTCTGTGTTATCAGTCAGGCTTTGCTGCAAAAAGATGATTTATTCTGATTCAGAATCAGTTTTGTACACATTCATAACGACTTTAACTGTTAGATTAGAAACAGTAAAACTGATCTCAGATCATTTTCTACCCACAAGGACAAATGCATTAAGGAGGAAGTGGCTGACTGGTTACTAAGATGGTGTTAAATTCTGTGGTTTCCAAGACGGGCCAGAGAGGAGGGTGGACTACAAATGAAAGAAAATGAGAGCAAGAGTGAGAGTGAGAGAGAGAGAGAGAGAGAGGGAGAGAGGGAGGGAGGGAGGGGAGGGAGGGAGGGAGGGAGATGGTTGGGCCTCTGTCACTTCAGGAAGTCTTAAAGCTCTCATGATAAAGATAAGCATCATGTACATTGTTTGCTTTGTCATTTTTAAACTGACCTGTTAGATATTTGAATCATGACCATCATCTGGATCATCATCTTCATTCTGACACCTGGTGAGTTTTTCCTCTCACATCTGTGAGTGACAGTCAGTTCAGACTGATATCAGTGGTTCATAAACAGAGAAACAAATACAATACATTTTCCTGTGTGGCCAGTGAGATATTGATACTAAGAGGTGAATTAAATTTGTTATCTCTAAATATTTTCTTTAGATGTCCCTACTACTGTCGCTCAATCCACATATTCTCCTCCATCAGTGCAGACACAATCTACACATCTCTCCAGTTTTCCATCCACAGGTATGAGCTCTTTGTCTCAGTCTGTTTTCTCACTTGTATATTCATCAGATCATCCATCCAACCAAACTATTATTCCCTGTTGATATATTATAACTTTTGTACAATGAACTAAGATTAATTCATCCCCACAGATTAACGGAAGGTCTCATTACATTTACATTTATGGCATTTGGCAGACGCTCTTATCCAGAGTGACTTACAGTGTGATCATTTTACACAGGTAGGCGAAGGTAGTGTTAGGAGTCTTGCCCAAGGACTCTTATTGGTATAGTGTAGGGTGCTTGCCTAGGTGGGGACTGAACCCCAGTCTACAGCGTAGAAGGCAGAGGTTTTACCCACTACACCACACCAATCATTTAAAAAAAAACACACACATTTTGTATCTCACTGAATTGTTTTAGTGTAATAACAATAAAACATGATAATTGAATCAAGACACATTTTCTGCTCTCACACATTTCTACCTACTTAAACCTATTCAATTATTAGGTATTACATGCAAAAGTGACAGACTGACACTGTCACTTTTTTTTATGTTTTTTCTTCACTACAGGTTAAAGTAATACAGAAGAGTTTATTTACTCTATATAAATGACTTCATTACATGTTACAAAACACAGACCACTGCACAAGGTCACTGCTGGTGCTCATGTATAGCTGAGGTTTTATCTTTTCAAATCAACTGTGAAATTATACCATTTTTTTCTACATTTCTGTATAATTCAATCAAGAAGAAAGTCAGAGTGGTTTGGTGTGAAATGGTTTATTATACAGAAACTTACAGACTGATTCCTTCAGAGTGGTGATGAGAGAAACCAGGGATTGCAAGGTGTACAAATATAGACATTTTAATAACTATACAAAAACATTTGTGTCTCCTTCTGTTGTGCTGATGACATTTCTGTAAGGTGGCTTTTACAGGCCTTAAACTCTACAGGCGTCTGGTTCCTAAAATCAGTCTGACTTTGTTTGATCTTAATGATGAGAGCCTGATTAATGAATGAAATAACTAAAGTTTAGAGTGTCTCTGTTTTCTATTCCACAGGAAGTTCTGCTGACAGTGTTTTCTTCCACTCCACTCCATCACTCTCGATCAATACATATGTGGATTCCAGGCTCACTCAACTGCCTCCTTCTCCTGATACAAGTAGGTTTATAAAACTCTACTGATCTCATCTGGGTCTTTTTTCTACCCACCCTGTGAGATTTATTTCTACCCCTTTATTCTTGGCTTCTGCAGAACACAATCATGTTAGAGACTTGCCAACACAAGAATCTTTACTGGCAGCATTTTTATGAATGTTCATAGTTTATGAACAAATAAAATTAGTCAAATGGTTCTTTAATCAGAGGAATACTGAGAATATTTAACTCAGCCAGCCTGTCCATGTGGGGCTGATGTAGGTTTTAACTGGGTTGTGTGTGTTTTACCTGAGCCTGAGCTTGTAGAGGGTTATGAACATGAGCTAACAGTTAGGCTACAGTCATGGACCTCATTGGGGTCACAGTGGTTGGCCCAGTTAAGCTTCCCATTCTTATCCATGTGAGGGTCTCACATGGGCCCTATTTGCAATAATTGATTGATTCATTGTTGTTTCTGGTAGATGATAATGTCCTGTATGTTTTTTTTTCATAAAATTATGAATATAACACAAATATGGCAGAACTTAAACCTGATTATAATGTATAGTCTACTAATGTCTCTGCTTTTCCAGCCTGATTCCAACTGGCTGAGTTTTCCTGCAGTTAGTTGTCTAACATTGTTTTTCTTAGCTGTAAGTAAGTATATGTTTTAATAATTTATATTTTGTTGATGCAAGGAGCTCAATTAAATTACATTTAATTAAAATCAGGTTCATTTGGAGTTTTAATACAAATATATAAAGAATATGCTGTGCAATATGCAATTTGTCAGATAGCCAGAGAGTTATTTGCTTAATAATTCACTGAAAATTGCAACATACAAAAAAAGTTATTTGGATGCATTTTATCAGCTTTGACAGCTCATTTTAAAGCTAGGATTGTCCAAAGTAGCTTTAAGCTCAGTGTGGATAAGTGACTGTAAACCCATTGTTGGAAAATACCATTTTTTTGCAGCAAAGGCTGCATATAAAGTGTTATCTGTATTTATCAAGTCATATTATTTGTATGTGCCACAATTATATATTTATGAAACAAAAAGGTGAAATTAATCAAAATACTGGCTCTGAGATATTTAATCAACTTTAAAAAAATCTAAAAATATTGCTACTTGCAGATACCTTACTGAATGTTGTAACTTATCACAATAATCACACTTTAAAGTTGACAGTTTTTTTTTCTGTTTTTCCTTTTTTTATAAAATCTGAAACAGAAGAGTTGTAGTTTACTACACTGTTATTAAGATGGAAATATCACAAGATTACTTCTGTATTTTTAGTGAAGTGCACTAATGAAACTACACTGACTTGACATTCTGTGTTTGATTATGCTGTGATTGAAAAGTGATGCCTGTTGACAAATACACATTGTGGAAGGGTTGGTGCCATTTAAAGATAATCTAAAGATCAGAAATTTGCATGTTGGCCAATGTAATTCATGTGATCACATATCTGGGGCCCAGGTTTATGGCCCATTTTGCCCATAAGAGCTCCACTTGCAGCCAATTTTGGCTCCATTAGTGGCCCACATGGGTTAATATGCACAAGGTTTCATATGAATTAATCATTGTGGGGCCCAACTGGGTTGCCTAAAGGGGTCCTAACTGCCAGCCTACTGTTAACCCCTGAGGGAGACCCAGATGGACATGTTGGCTGGGAATGCTTTAGGAGGGTCAGCTAAATATCTATAATCTTGGCACTTGAACTCTGTTTAATCTCTGATTCCAGGTTTCATGATTCTGTATATCTGTGTTTCACTGCTGGTCTCAGGAATCGCACTTGGTGTTTTGGTCTTATTCTGTAAATGCAGAAAGCCTCAAGGTACATTAGCCAGTTTCTCATCTGCCACATTTGAGTACAATGTTCCCTATTTTACATGCTCTGCTATTATGCTCTCTTTGTCATGAAACATGTAGGCAATGTTATTTCAGTATTGATGATTTCCATGATATACTCAGAAAATAATATTGTGATGTATTTTAGCCCTTTCCTATACAAAAAATAAGCAAACAACAACAACGACAATGTCAACAACAAAACTATTATTTATTGATTTTTCATTTAGAGGTTCAAAGCTCAATTACAACTCAAAGAGATGCCGAAAGAAACGCGGTAAGTCAAAAGTGAATATTTGAAATACATATAATATGTGATCATTATACTGGTAATGATATTTGGTAAATTTTATAGGATGTAATTGATTATGAAAATGACGCACCTGGAAATCAACAATCCATGACAACGAACCCAGTCTACCAGAGCCTAAACTCCAACACCAATCTATCAGATTCAGTCTATCAGAGCCCCAACCCCAACACCAACCTATCAGATTCAGTTTATCAGAGCCTAAACTCCAATGCCAACCTATCAGATTCAGTCTATCAGAGTCTAAACCCCAACACCAACCAATCAGATTCAGTTTAGCAGAGCCTAAACCCCAACACCAACCAATCAGATTCAGTCTAGAAGAGCCTAAACTCCAACACCAACCTATCAGATTCAGCCTATCACAGCCTAAACCCAACACCAACCAATCAGATTCAGTCTACCAGAGTCTAAACCCCAACACCAACCAATCAGATTCAGCCTGCCAAAGCCTGAACCCCAACACCAACCAATTCAATCCAGTCTTTCAGAGCCTAAAACCCAACAGCAACCAATCAGCTTCAGTCTACCAGAGACTAAACACCAACACCAACCGATCAGATTCAGTCTAGCAGAGTCTAACCCACCCAAAAAATATCAAGCCTTAATCTCAAGCCTGGTTTAATCTGGATGTGATAAATCCAAGTTAAAGCTTGTATCATTTTATCATTTTTTTGTGAGGACATGAGTACATCACTGCCATTCTCAGGCCGGAAATTAAGCTATGTCTTTCTTGTTTTTCCCACCAAGTTTAACATGTTTGAGGTTCCTATTTCTAAAATACTTGTGTCCTAAATGTCAGTTTGGCAGTGTGGCATAATTTGTATAATATTACTTTCACTGAACATGCCTGTTATCTTTTATTTCTATGTTTATTCATTTTGTACATTTTGTCTGCTTTTGAAGTACGAAATCACAGTAAATTTCTCAGCAGTCTAATGTTCACTGTGGTGAGTAAAGATTTCCAATAAAACATGCAGCATTCTTAATTTTGAAGAAATACACAGTTAACAACATGACATTACAGAAAGTGAGTGTGGATAGATTTTATCAGACTCGTTTGCTCTTTTTATCCAGTATGAACATCAGCATAATCTTCTTATATTAGGTCCAGTGCTGATATTAATACTGATACTCCATCTCTACTAAAATCACAACATAGATTCATACTTTTTTGCAGCCTTTCATTCATATTCCAAATTATTCTTATTCCAGGTTGTGTTGGATGTAAAGCTGTACATGTTCTAATTAATGAAACTCATTGTTGATTTTCTCATTGTTCAGAGGCTGCTGTGTGTTCAGAACACTGATCACTCGGATTAATGAACTCTAACTCTCCACTCTCTCTAATGCTAATGCAGCAGTCACCACCTTCACCCAGAGCACTGCAGAACCTGCAAAGCTCAGTTCCACTGTACAACATCTGGTAGAGTCTTCTGTAGAGAATCAATGACCTTTAGCATTATTTTTACATCCTCTGACATTTTCAATTTGATTATTTTTACTCACATAAAAAAAAAAAACAAACATGAGGCACATTTGCATGTCTCTTTGCTCTGTTGGGATTTTGGTGTACATTCAATTTGATAATGTTTACAAAATGGAAGTAAATTAACTGCTACATTATTTTAAGCAAAATTATCTGTATTCACAGAAATCTTTGGACAGGACAATGTCTTCAGAGTTCATATCTCAAAAGTCAAATTAGGATTTAATACTTATGCAGAAAAAAAGTTACCAATAAGCCACAGTGACAAGAAACGTTACTAAAAAAAGACACCGCATACTGCATAATTTAAGAAAAGATAAAACAGATAAATGGAGATGAATGGAGATTTGGGTTTCAAATACATCTAATCCAACTAATGATTTGATATTTATTAAAAGTGAAAAAAAAGAAACAATATTAAACTGTAAAGCTTTAATCCTCTTTACTACTGACAATTTCATGCACAGTGACAACAAAGAATAGCTCAACGCTTCAAGAGTTCATCCATACCAATTCTCTCTCTCTCTCTCTCTCTCTCTCTCTCTCTCTCTGTATAGCAGTTCTCAGCAGATCCAATCTTTTCTTACTGTGTTGTAAATCACTGAGGAATCTTCCACATTCTGAGTTGGTGACCTACAAAACAAAGAAATTGGAACTTTAACATTTAACCTCTAAGTAACAGAAGATCAAAATACGTTTATAAGAACAAACCACAGCTTCACACTTTCCCATCTTTAATAAACATGTTCTCCACTACACTACATTTATTTAACAACACAAACACATTTTTTGTCCAGCAGATGATGCTGAGATGAGACCTGAATTATTCAAACAGTTCAGAGACCTTTTGCTGACAAAACAGCAGCTGCACCTGAAACAAAGTTCTGCCTCTGAAATTTCACTGTAAATCTAAATGCTTTTTCTAACACTGTTAAACTGGTCACAGTGCTGAGTTCAGCTGATATTAAACCATAGCTAGCAAGAAATAAACACAATACCTTTGTACATATTTTATCATAATATTATGCTACATCATTTTAGTTTAGAATTATCATCCCTTTATCATGTCTTCTCAAGAAAATAGCTGTAAACAAGTGTATCAAGCTAATAACTGGATAATCTAACTGGTAACTAAAGTTAAACATTTCTAATATAAGATTTCATTAACCAAGCAAGGGAAAATTTGGGAACTGGAATGCACACTGCACACTACTGCAAGATTGGTGCTAATGCAACACGGGAAACCTCATAAATGTGCATAAGAGAAATATTTTGTTTCTAAGCCTTAATTTTTTTTTCTTTTCCAAAAAAAGTTTCTCTGGGCAGCTTTATATAAAAGCTCAGTAGAACTCACCCAGTGGCAGCAGTTCGGTGGAGGAATGTAAGACTGGCATATTGGGGCTCCTCCTGCTGGTCAGTGCTGGTCACATCATCATTCTGAATCCCGACTGTTGCATTAAGAACATCAGCAGCTCCAGAGTCAGCAGAAGCAGCAGCCTCTACAGGACTGTGTGTAACAGTGCTGTAGAGGACATCATCCTGAGAGTGAAGCATTCATGGAGAACAGTTTAAATGTCTAATGTTCTAAAAATGTGGCAGAAAAGTCTCTTATCTCACAAACACTTTCTTGAAGTGTTCAATTTTTTATTTTTATTTTTTTCCTATGGTTCTCAAATGTTAAATTAATACAGACTGCAAGTGAAACTGTCACCTACTAGTGACCTTATATTATATAAGGTCATTCGGATTGTGGCCAACTTACCTGAATTGTATTATATAGTACTAATATTATTTTATGAGTTCAGTCCATGCCTTCACCATGGTGGTAGTATGAGGGAAGACTAATTGAGGGAGAGAGGGCGAGAATTCTGAGAACCTGGGCTGGAGTTCTAGGAAGCTTCTACCTGTATTTAGAAGGCCAGCCACCAAACCCCCCCCACCCCCCAATATCTGTAGTGGGACTGATGTAGGATTGAGGAACATGGAGGAAATGGGGTGGTGGTGGGGATTGCGAACATTTGTCACAGGAACCAAAGATGAGGATGTGAATTTATAAGTTATAACAAAACTACATTTTGGGAGTTCAGACTATGCCTTTAACATGTGGTGGATGACTGGATTTCTGGGCAGCTTCTGCCTGTAGCTAGAAGACTAGACCCCAAAAACTCCAGGATGAACTCAGAAATTGTTGAGGTCTAGGACTGAATGATCTCCATGTGATGAGAAGGACAGATGTTTTTCAAGAGCTGATCTGAAATGACAAAAACTGTAGCAAATTGGGTAGAAAAAGGAAAGATTTGAGGCATAGTAAGATTACACAGGTCTACTTTGATTTACTTTGGGAATAATAAAAATGATATGACTTACATCTGACTCTGAGGTTGTGAGCAGTAGAGTGGAGATGTTGATATCCTCTTACAGCACAGCTATAACTGCCTGCATCCTCACTGCTGACTGGCTGCAGGTGGAGCTGGTTGTTCTTGATGGTCTTTGTGGTTAAAGGATGTCCGTTTTTGTACCAGATGAATGTTGGGTCAGTCAGACTGCAGGTGGTTTTACATGTCAGATCTGCTGTTTCTCCCTCTGTCACTTCTTCAGGAGTTTCTACATGGATCTCTAAGACAATAAGAGGACCATCAGATCAGGAGAGAAAAGCTGTAAAGACAGTTAACCTTATTCATCGAAGTTAGAAACGAGTGTAGAAACGAGTGCAGGTTTAACTAAACTGAATGAAGTTTGATGTTCTCTGCTTCTGATTCAGGAAACTGCTGTACACACACAAAACAAGCAGTGATTTGTGCACAATTGATAATCATCTTCAGTGCAGTGAAACAAGAGAGTCCTTTATTCATAAATAATTTGCAACAGGCCATGCCCCATTAGGCTCTCAGAAACAAATAACTTACATGAAAGGTAAAAATTCCTGCAGATTTTTTTGAAAGTGAGCTAATAAAAAAATAATATTCAGCAGCTCATGAGCCATTGGTAGTGTTTAGGATTAAGTATCAGGACAATTGCTCCCCCTACTGGCCAAAGACTAAATATCTTTATATTTGTTATGATTAAAAGAAGTGAAAAAGTGAGCTTTTTTTTCAGATAGTAAAGTGATGTGATTAGTTAGTGTGATAAATTTGATAAAACACTGGCTGCTTGAGTGATATTGCAGTAAAAGAGCTTCTACTGTACTAAACTAGTAGTACTATATATATATATATATATATATATATATATATATATATATATATATAGTATGCTTTACTACATTAGCCATGTTTTGTATTTTGTGAAAGACATTATTTTGTACATTAATAGTATAAAGCTAAATACAGTGGTGTGAAAAAACGTTAGCCCCCTTCCTGATTACTTTTTCACACAGGGCCCTGTAGGTTCGGATTTATTTTTCCCTTAATAATAAAGACCATCATTTATAAACTGCATTTTGTGTTTTGTTTGTGTTATCTTTGTCTAATATTTAAATTTGTTTGGTGATTTGAAACATTTAAGTGTGATAAACATGCAAAAGAATAAGAAATCAGGAAGGGGCAAACACTTTTTCACACCACTGTATCTTAAATGGAATGTATATATAAAGCATTTTTTAAATAAGTGCACACAAAATTATTAATGTTATTGAAAATAATTGCTCTTAATGTTCAAAACTGAATGATTGTTCTTAAAATCAGTGACTAAAGAATAAGCCTATAATCTTAAAAGATTAATAATTATTCTTTGATTTGACAGTGATAGTATCAAAAAGAAATTGAGCAGACAAACTGAATCAGGTGAAAGAACAGATAAAATGATCTAGGAGTGAATCAGAATAGAAGCTGAACATCATTAGAGCAGATTAATAAAATCAGTGATGAAAAAATAACATGGATATTCAGAGCAGTCATGAATAAGAAACATTAGTCTGAAACCAGAACTGTGTCTTATAGCTGGACAATGGGATGATTAACTCACCTGTAACTCTGAGCTGAACTCCAGGTAAACCCACCCATTTTTCATATTCTACATTTGTTTTGATTCTGAAGTAGTACTGATGCTCATCCTTCTTCATTACATCACTCAGTTTGAGGGAGAAGTGTTTCTGTTCATCAGTTAAATTATCGACTCTGCCTGAATAATCTGGGTCTTTACTCAGATCAGGCTTCTTATCTAGGTCTACAGTCCAGAAAGTCTCTTTCACTGTAAGATGTTCTGGGTGAGTATAAGTTCCATTCATAAACACTGTGGATCCTTTTAAAGCACATATTTCCTGTTGGTTGTACTTCACACTCCACTCTGTTCCAAAAGCTCCTGAAACATATGATGCATGAAAGAGCTGATTACAGAGTCTGGAGCCCATACGACAGTCAGAGTTACTGTAGCTTACAGCTTCACTTCTCTCCTCTCTAACTCCAGCAGCTACTCTACAACACTGAGCTGATTCTGAGAGAAACCACAAACCACAACAAACACTGACTCACCAACAGTCATGAGCAGAAACATGAAATGAAGAGGAGGAGCCATTCTCAATGATCTCATGACAGCAGCCTGGAGGATATTTTACATAATGACATTTATGAACAAAATGTTTCCAGATCTTCATCCAAATTCCTTAAGAAGTGCAAAACTTTAAATGCTGACACTTTAATGAAGTCTGTGTCTTATTGAATCAGTTATATTTTTCTTCATAACTTTAAGTTATGGTAACTTGACTCTGAAGAACAAAAACTTACTACGTTTTAAAAACAGCCTTTAAAGCGAGTATTTATTCCCAGCAGGTTCTTCACAGTTGTAGGTCTATACTGAGCATCTTCTGCTATTCTGCCCGCACAGTGTAGATATAAGGCACCACATTTTGTTCTTCAGGTGATAACAGGACATGAAATGCATTTTGTTTGTCGAATATTTGTTTTTTTTTTATTATTATTTCTTAAGCATCATATGAACACACATGATGCTTATGAAATTCCCCAAAATGTTTTCCCCAAAACAATTCTTCATGAAACAATAAAGTTAAATGAAACTTCCTTGAAACTGGAACAATAGAAACATCAATCTACACACAGATACCCAAATATGTACTATAGACAATGTTTCTCATACACTATGAAAATATGCTGAAGTAAAGAAAACATCTTACAGTTCTTTAACAAGGCTCATCTTCAACGTCCAAATGATAAATGGTGAGAACAGAAACAGAACTGAGATGTAAAACTAGGTGTGTTTAACATGTTTAACTGTAAGCTACTGCGCTCAGTTGAAATATACAGACTTAATTTGCATCTTTCTGTCATAGGATGCATGTGACATTCTTAGCTGCAGTAAGAGATCTTTATCTTAACCTTCTATAAGGTATAAATTATCTTTCAGTGACACTGTGACCTCTTTTTGTTTTACATGTCTATTAAAGTTCTTTAAAATTACATAAAATGATATAGGACTTTATCCAGTTCCTCCTCTTCTCCTGCTACTGTATGAAGCAGTAATGATCACTGGTCTGTTTATCAGGGCTGATCTCAGTACAGTGTTACCCACTTGAAAGAATAAACATCATCAGATCATCTGAAGAACAGAGTGAGTTAATCTGCTGCACGTTCCAGTATCATTGTGAACACACTATCTTAAGTTGGTCATGCACTGTAGGCTGGATGAATCTCAAAAGGCCATGTTATTACTACATTATCAGAAATTATTATTATTTTTTAAATGAGATGACAGATGAGGAATCAAGTGAACATGAGTGTTTACTTCAGCAGTAAACTGTTGCCTAAATGTCACTGTAACCTAATGTATTTCCCTTTTTACCACATAAATACTAACAAAACTGTTTATAAGCCACAGCAATAAAAGAGAATTCTTAATATTGAACACCACAACTTTCACTTTGCTGTAGTTACACTGAGATTTATGTATAAAACTACTCCATCTGTAATAATTGCCTGATGATGCCCACAGAGGGCGTTGGCGCGAGGTGCCATACGTTCTAGGAACTCCAATTCCCAGAATCCTTTGGGCTGATTAGGCCCAACCTGACACACCTGTGGACTCCTCTACTTAAGGCTGTGACAAACAGCAGCCCTTTGTCACACTTTTGTTGAGGGGTGACCGGTATGGTATGCAGCCCAGGTGGGCATTTAAACAAAAAGAAAAGGAAAGAAGGCTGGAAAAAATAAAAAAAGAGAGAAATTAACCCAAAACTACGTAAAAACCAAAAGAAGGCTTAAACAAGAAACAGTTCTAAGCTGTACAGAAGTTTTCCAAAGGGGTTTGATCCTCAAAGAGCAAACAGGTGAAGCATAGTCTGAAGTTTGCCTTCCTCTCATAACGTGAATAAAGTCTGGAGTAGCTCAGTTACTGCTGTGGACACTGATCATAACAAGCTATTTGACTTAGGTTAATGTCTTACCTGACAGTCTCACAAGCACCCGACGTGTCCGCTTCACTGGAGCTTCATAACCGAGCCATTTCTCTGGGAAAGGATGTTCTGGTGTTGGTTTCTCCTCCACAAAATGGTAAGAGCAGACATGTGGAGGTTTTAAACGTAGCGACTTTGGCCACAGACGCAGGTCCTCTTCTTTGGAAGGTGGTGGAGGTGAGTTATATGGTACCCCATAACACTCTGACTGTTTGTTGTTGTGTTCGTAACACTGCTGTTCAAGCAAAATATGCCTCTTCTTCCAGTTATTGTGACGCCCTCTAACTGAGCATATTACACTACTCATAATCTCTTATCTCTGTGGTCTAATGATAATCAATGGAACAGCAGTCGCAGGGGAAGTTCTAACACAAAGTAAACAAAGATGGCCCCACCTCTGTTGTCATGGAAAATAGGGTGAATAAGAGAGTAATTGTGAGAGGTTTCCATTGTGACATCATTTGTATCAATTCGAATTTTCAGAACGTTCTGCCACTCATTCCTTTGGGGGGAAAAAAGCCTTTTAATGACTGCTGTGCAGAAACTGTAATAAAACATCAAGGCTGTGTCTGATCACACATGCTGTATACCCTGTACACCAACCTGCATCTCCAAGCACAACTCCAACTCCATCATGAAGTTTGCTGATGATACAACAGTAGTGGACCTCATGAATAATAACATGGAGGAGTAGAGAGAGGAGGTGAAACTTCTCACAGAGTGGTGCACCAACAACAGTCTCTCCTTCAATTTAAGCAAAACCAAATAGATGATTGTTGATTTCAGGAAGGGGAGCAGAGTCTGAACGTTTTGGATTTATTGCTTATTTATTGTTTTTGTACTCATTGTGTGTGTGAGTGTGTGTGTGTGTGTGTGTGTGTGTGTGTGTGTGTGTGTGTGTGTTTATCCCAATAGTATCCCAACTCGTGTCCTTGGCTTAATGTTTATTTACCATAGAAGTAGCCCAAGCATGTTGTTATACTGTACCCTGTATACTGTATAATGAGAGTAAAATTGAATGTAACTGATTTTTACAGGGTACAGTGTACTGTAAGCTATGATGTTATTGATAAAGTACTGATGAACAATATTCTGAAATAAAGAAAATATCTCACTGTTCTGTAATGAGTCTCCAATGTCCAAACGATGAATAGTGAGAACAGAGACAGCAGAGATGATAAACATGTGGTTAACGCATTTTATTGTTGCACTTTGCTTCCTCTTATAGGATACATGTGACGTTCTTAGCAGCAGAAAGAGTGTCTGAGATGTTTCTGTACTATCAGTGAAAATTTAAAAAAAAATAATAATAATAAAAGTAATGATCACTGGTGTGTTTATCAGTGCTGATCTCAGTACAGTGTTACCCAGCTGATAGAATAAACACCATCAGTTCATCTGAACAACAGAGTTAATGATCTGCTGCACATCGTAATACCGTTATTTACAAGTTCTCACTGAAGTGACTATGCAGTGTCTTTTTGATTGAGGGATCAAACCAATATAAGTGTCAACATTAACAGCAACTTGATGCATTTCCATTTTCAACTCCTCCAAAAATGCAAAGAAACTGTTTATAAGCCAAACCAATAACATGGAATGTTTTATATATCAACACCCCAACTTTCAGTTTATGTTCACACTGAGATTCATATATGAAACTACTCCATATGTTATAACTGACTGATGATACAGCTCCAGTACTTTTACTCTGCTAGCCTGATTGTTAATAAACTGACGGTTACACAACTTGAGAAAACAAAAAATACACACAATACTCCACAGATCTAAAGAAAAGCTTTTTAGTAATGAAAGCAATTATTCACAAAATGTGTGAAAATAGGAGCTTAATCTGTTTCAATGTTCAGGTTCAGGCACACACAATTTTATTATAGTTAAGAGAAAATAGAGATTTGAAATGCTGATGAATTCAAATAAAACACTTTTTTTAAAAGAACATTTGCTAAAAATACTTAACTTGTATGTAAACTTTGTCTTCTGCTTATATAAGAGATCATTTTCAATTGTTTCTATGGGAGAAGCTTAAGCACATGCAAAAGCTAATAAGGATGCTGGTAAATCAATAAATCAGTTACATCTGCAAAAATGAGTAATTAATACAGAACCCTTTTACAAGGCTTCATATTTTAATATATCATCATAAACATACAGAGATGCAGAGCTGAGCTCCACCCAGCATGTGAATGTGGTGAGAGAACACAATGCAGATCACTAACAGCCTCACACTGAGCTTAACATACTGAGTATAAGAGCTGAAACACAACATTTATATCAGGATGATTTTCAGCTCTTAGCATTTCATACTCGTCAGAAAGAAAAGACGCTCTGCACTGAATCATACAGATATGTTCATATTTACAAAGAAAGAATCAATCATTTTACAGATATTTTAACAGATATTTTGATATAAAAATTAAAGATATTCAAATATGCATCTTTAACAGTTTGGCATTATAAAGCAAAGAAAAAAGTACTAAAATGAAATTCTCTGTAGAGTTTAGTCTCTCAATGGAGTTAAAGTAAGTACAAAGAAGCAAAAGAACTTCTGTATTTTTACACCTTAGCAGGAACTCTGAGTTTAAAAGCTAAAATAAAGGGATCATCATATCTTCTTGAAGTGACAGACTCAGACAATCAAGTTTATCTCCAAATAAACACAAAGCTCCAGAAACACTGAGCTCACAGATATCATAGAGAAACATGAACAACAAAGAGACAGACAACCTTAGAACAAACATCCACAAACACAGTTCAATACACCTTCCTTAATCTTAATCAACATCTTAATCTTATGTTCACTCAGACTGGATCATGATGAAGGGATTAACACTAGTTTAATAACTTTATTGGAAGAACTTTAACTGAACAAAACAAATCATCTCGATCATGATTTACTGATAGAAAACAAAAGGTAAGTAGCTCAGAACAGCACCTTGGACAGCACTCTCACCTTTTCACAGCTGCATCATAAAACACTCAGTTCTATTCTGCCATCTAGAGGAAGAGTCTTAGGTAACACTTTATTTTGCAGTACCTTTTTTACATGAATAATGCAACTAAAATTTAGTATCTGTTGAACAGAGAGCAGTTAAGTGGTTCACAATATATCCATCTTAAAATGTACTAATAACTGCTTTCAAACATAAATCCAGAATCTCAGTTTCTAAAATGCATTGGTCTCCATAGTTTTATGCCAAAAATCTACCAATCTACAGATTAAAAAAAGCAAACAGCTCTTCAGCATTGCTCCAAACATGTTTGGATGCCATAATGCAGCAATACTGCTTACATAGTTCTGGTACTGAAAGCTATTTTTTTTTTTTTTCCACAGACTGATAAATCTTAAAAAAAAAATCTGGGTAAAAGTATACATATACCAAGAAATCTGATTACTGGACTGAAATCGTTTCTCTCTTTATTGGATTAGTTAATCAGATTTCTAGACATTATGCCAATTTAAGAAACTGAAGTATGCTGTTTACAACACCATTTGAATAATCAAATAACTGCACAAATCCCTTTCTGATCAAATTATTGTGTTCATGTAAACACATTGATTTTCCAATAAAAGTTCACTTCAACAACATTTCCTTTTCTTTAAAACCCAACACTGCATGAAGAGCTATTAATGCCACATGGGAAAAAAAACAGTCACATCTGTAAATAACAGAAATGCAATGCAAACATGACAAAATTCCATAGTGATAGAATACCTGCTTAAAAAAGAAACACAACATGTACTATTGTTTTTCACAAAGCTTGACCTCATTACTGAGAAGTATAAACATTTGCTTTTTAAAACAATGCTAAATTTGTCACAGTGGAATACAATCCACCTTAAAATGTACTGGCGGCACATCACTGCTTTCCACACTGCAATATTTCAAATGGACTTTCCTCACTGAAAAACATTTCACTTTTCCATAACTCACATGCAAAATCAGTGCCAAAATAAAAAACAAAAACTAAAAACCTTACACTAATTTGACATTGTTTGAATTACTGCAAGATATTGAAAGCAATAGCACTGCCTTAATTACATTTCAGGATAGACATGAATATAATCCAAAATAAATCCAGAACCTCAGTTTCTGAAATCCAAATTTTCGTACACTATTTTTAGTAAAGATATGAACTGACAACACAATATACTGGACATTGTGTTCATGTTGACACAATGTGAATATCACCACGGAAAAACTGTCATGTCTCCACTGCATTTCACATTTTCACTGTAGTGAATGCTCATCATTTCAGCAGGAACTGCTCTCCATGGTTTAATGCCTAAAATCTACAAATCTGCAGATTTAAAAGACCAAATGCCAAGATGACATCAAATGCACTCTGCAGACTTGTTTTCTAAATCTAATTCAAGAAAGGCTTCAACTTCAATAGCCTTAGCTTCAGACTGAAGGAGTACACTAGGAGAAACTACAGAACCAGGCAAAAGGCTTGGGGTGCAGGCTCCTATTATACTGTTGTGCTGTGTTGTTTCAGGGTATGTAGAACCAGAGGAACATACAGGAATAGGACAACATTGGCCAGGTGTAGATACTCCTGTGATATTTTTTTTTCTCCAACTGACACAATGCAACCAGAACTCGAGGATTCAAGAGGAACTTTAGAACCCTGCATAGATGTAGAAGCTTCCATCATAGCATCTTCTTGAAATGTATCAGCAGAAGAACGATTGAGATCAATGATTAAATCCTCACTGTCAATGATCAGCTCATGTACAGATTCTTCCAGTAACAGCTCTTCAAGCATGTCTCTATTAGAGAGTGCGCTTGCTTTCTTCATTTGATGCAGACATGACACCACAGCTTTGTGCAAAATCTTAAAATCAACTTGAGTAATGCTCTGCTTTACTTTACCAATTCCACTTGCTGTTTTTTTCATATTCAGAGTTGTTTTCGACTGCAGTTACTGCATCTGTGAAACATACCCTTTATGTTTATTCAAACATAAAGGGTAAGCCATTCAAATGGCTTTGCTTGCATATTCTACATCTCCACTTTAGATGAATGCCTGCTGCAGTTATTTTGACCTTTAACTGCTGTTGTTGCAGGCAAGAGGCTGACTCGCTCGTAATTAGACATAAGTTCCAAATCCTGCATTTTGGTAATTGTGCTCAATCGTGTTGTTGTAAGTAGCACTTCTCCACTGACAAGCCTTGTTGACACGTCTGTTATCACATATGACCCCCCATCTTCTACTTCATTTAGCTGATTGTTCCATACTTGTAACTTCAACCCACCACTGTTATCATTGATTGCTACCAACAGCGTCTTGTTGTCTTCCTCACAGACATTTACAACCTGCCTGCTGTTGCTACATCTGTCACTTTGACATGGATACTGCGGATCTAAAATAAAACAAACAAAACTTCAGTTTATTCTTAATTTAAAAATACAAATAACATTTTATAAAGGACATTTAAGCCTCATACGTAAAACACAAAAATCAACTCTAACAATACTTACTATGTTATGTGCAGGCATAGCTTTTACTTGAGCCAGTGTAATGTTTCCGTGCACAGAAGTTCACAGCAATCACTTGTACATATGTGCCACTGTGACAAACGGCATCGAAATCGGATGACTGTCTAAAACCTGCCAAATGTACAGGAACATATAAATTAGCTCCTACACTTACTTAAAAAAAAATCATTCTATACTGGAAAAAAATAAATCAAAAACCTAAACACCGCTAGAACCAAAAAGGATTTTTCCACCCTTTTTAATTGGTTCTACATGTACCCAACTACAACATATTCTCCAATCTGAAAAACCCTTTCATGGAGCAAAAAACCCATTAAACATGTAAGGCATTTCTGAATGTTCAAACATCTATATAGAACTTTTTTTTTCCTCCTTTAAGAACCATAATTTTTAACTATGCAAATAAAAATGTAAAACAAGACCACATAGCTAAAACATCAACCATGAAACTTAAAACAATATAACAGCCTCTTTCACACATGTGAAAAATGTTTACATGTTAACAGCTCTGCTCACCACAGAACAAACTCAGCTCCTAGTAAACCACCAGTAGACATTTACATGACACCAATAGAAATCAAAACCCCTGGTCAAGCCAGTCTTCAAAAAACCAGAATACTTCAATCAAACTTCTTCCTTGTAATCCAGATAATGTCTTGTATGTTTCAACTTAACCAAATATGCTACAAAATCCAAATTGTACAACTCTCATGTTTCTCTTTTGCTTCCTCTTATTTTCCCCCTCTATCAGCCACCAACATGTTAACACCCACACTACCTAACATTAATCCTTAAATATAAATGGCATATAATGTATTTTATTTCTTAAAATACAGAATACAAATTTAACGCACCATCAGATTTTTACATGACAACAAAATGTATAAAAAACACCATCACCTTTAGATACGCCAACTCACAAATCAACACAGACTTCTTAAATGTTTCTTTCACAGCTCTCATTCAATCTTACACAAAAGGATTTGCCATGCTCATAAAACTGAAAATCCTTCCATAAAACACACAACTAGAAAAAAATTCAATGGCAATCCATCAAGATAGAAATACAAAATAAAACCTAGATACAACCAGGATTCATGTACCTTCTGTTCATTTGATTCACTTCAAAATCCAGTACTGAAAAACGAAAAAATGGGTCGATTCACATTTTTGGCTCTGTTACTGTCAGTGGAAGAAAATGAACAAATTAGTCTGTAAAACTGTAAAATTAAGTTATTTCTTGCTTTTCAACAAATAATCAAAAAACAGCACTGACCCACATTCGTTTTTCAAGACTAGATTTTAAACTGAAAATCAAATGAACAGAAAGTACACAGTCCGTGTATTTCAAAATAAAAATCAAATAACTGTCTACCATGAACCAGAGAGAGCGGAGGTCACCTTCATTGCTAACGAGCTGCCCTGTATGAGCCTTTTCTGCTGATGAAAATAAAGAACACTTCTCTAGCAGAATGACTGTCTCTCCTGAGTCGCTACAATCTCACCAAAAGACCACAATACTGGTATACACTATGACTGAAAGCACAATGTAATCTAGTATCTATATGCCCGTGTGAGTTCGGCAGAACACCGACATAATACTTATTGAACTTCAACGTATCAGCAGCTGATCTGTGGAGCTCGAAGCCCCCGTCAAATAGTGATAGTTCTGTTTCTACCCTATATCGTTTCTCTCTTATATAATTTGTACAGGTCAAATATAAAAACACTTATACAAAAGTAGTATAGCCGACCAGATACACCAGAACCACAGGCTTGATTTCTGTAATTTCTGAGCTTCCACACCTGCACTCTGCACATTTATTTCCACTTATGATGAGAAATTCTAAATTTGTATAATTAGACTACAATCCCTTTATTTCATTGCTGGTTGTTGTATTTTACGATTAGTTTGTGAAACTGTAAAATGAAGCTATTTCTTGATAATTCCACTGACAATATCAGAACCACAAATGAAAATTGACCCATTTGCCATTAGCCAAACAAGAAATAGAAACAACCAGTACAAATAATAAAATATGATTTTCAAATTCAGTCATATAAGCTTTATCTTCGCATAACTAAAAAGAACTACCATCATGCAACACAAGTTAATGACCACTACATATCAAAGATACGAACTTTGTACATCACTAAATATAACAAGAAACTCAATACCAAAATTAAACAAATACTCTTTCAAATCATACGTTATCCCTTTACATACAGATGTAAAGCATTTCTGAAACTTGAGAAAGCAATTGTAATGCTCACAAATGGCACGCAGCCACATGGCAATGCCACAAAAGCCCACCTTGCACACATACACATTGAGGTTTTACAAAAACCTTATATAGGTTATACCACATGCAAGCATTTACGAAAATGACTGTTTAATTTACTCACTTTGACCTTTCCTCATTTAACAAGCTTCACCGGAGTTTTTGCCTCAGCTGCACGTTGAAAGTTGGGCCTAATAGTAGACATCTTGTAACACATGACGTTGTGAATCTCCTCATTGGAAGTTTGAATTACTGCTTTGAAAAGCGTTCTCCCGTTTTTTGTGACTTGTGGTGAAGAAATTCTGGACAAATATCCAGAAATGTCTGCGGTTTCTACCGATTTCGTTGGTGTCAAATCCAATTTTACATGTTTTTCTGGTTCAAATCACTTCTCCTACCTACAGCACACTATTTGCATCTTGAGCAAAGGATTGTTGGAAAACACAATATATACACACTGTCAATCCCCGGATGATGCTTGAGCATTGAAAAGCTTTAAACCTTTTTAAACAATTCATTAGTTATATAAGATAAGCTCATAAAATCAAAACCCCTGAACTCTCATCACCTCTCAGAGCATAACACACATGCATCTATAATTTTGGACTGCACTAAATTGCATTTAAATAAAATGTCACACCAATAAAATAAATAAATTCTGAAAATTTAGGTAACTTTTTCATTAAAATGCTCTCAATTTAAACCACTGTACTATTCTTAAATTAAAAATAGATAAATATTCTAAATTAGTTTACACACATTTACACCAAACAAAATCTAGACCTTCAAAAACCACATCCTTCACACTACACACCCAAAAAGTGAAAGCTTCATATCAACAGGTGCTAAACAAAAACTTGAGAGCTAAAAAACGTAAGTCCTAGAGACATGAACTTGGTCAGTAGGTGGTAGTCCCTCTCATTACTCAGGCGCGCGACATGAGCCCAATCGGCCTAAAGGGGGCGCTTTTGTGCAACACAATGCTTTGACCCTATAACTCCTTTCACAGATTTTTGACACACAAGACACACATTTTTTCCTGGTTTCTTGGATCCAACAAAACAACTTTGCAATTTGGACCATTTAGCTCCACCTACTTAGATTTTGAGCTAATTTGCATAATATGTGAAACCTACTTTTGCGAACTAGTCCTACAGTTTTCACCCAATCCTTTTTTTTTTCGTGTCAAAAAGTTAAGAGCCTGCACCTCAATAATTATGCAGCGCATTTTTAATTTTGTAAACAATATGGCTGCCATATGCAAATTAATCATTAATAATTAATTAATAATTAAAATTATTATTTATTTAATTGAAAAATCTATAATTCAAGAATCCTTAAGCCAAAAAAATTGAAAATTGACAGGTTTAATCCTAAGGAGATTCTGAGGAAGCCTATCAATTGTTGTGTGCATAGGTCATTAGGGCGCTGTAAATGCTATATAGCTGTTTCTCAGCATCTGTACATCCGATCAAGTTGAAACTTTGCACATAGCATCTTTTCCAAAGACTATTAGTGAATCTTTAAGGACAGGTCACCATAAAAACACTTTGGAAACACAACAAAGACAGAAATTTTGCCATTACTCATGTATTTTTGACATATGTTGATGATCTTTTGCATGTTCTACAAACCTTTTTGTAGATCAGTAAAGTGAAATGTAAACATATATTAGGTTTAAAGCCCACTTCTCATTGTTCATGACAAATCAAGCCTGTTGATAAACTCTGACTTCTTTTCAGCCTCTCTGCCTAGAAGGCCCAAACTGCTTTAGGCCTTATTAGGCCTAGTTGGCTCAAAGTGCATGAGAGCTTCTTGTGCTTATGCATGCTTGGACCCCCTCATTGCTGCTTGTGGCTGTATTTGTTTTTTGTACTCATTGTGTATATAGAGGATTTGTTATCCCAACAGTATGAAATCGTATCCTTAGCTTAATGTTTATGCACCATTGAAGTAGCCCAAGCATGTTGTATTACACTGTACCCTGTATATGTACAATGAGAGTAAAATTGACTAACTGATTTTACAGGGTACGGTGTGCGGTAAGCTATGATGTCAAACTACTAACAACATTCTGAAATAAAGAAAATATCTCACTGTTCTGTAACAAGTCTCATCTCCAATTTCCAAACGATGAATAGTGAGAACAGAGACAGCACTGAGATGATAAACATGTGGTTAATGCATTTTACTGTTGCACTGTACTTCCTCTCATAGGATACATGTGACATTCTTAGCTGCAAAAAGAGTGTCTGAGATTTGTCTGTACTATCTGAAAATATGATGTTTCTGTTTTACATGTCTAATATTAAAGCTTATTGATATCAGACATGTAATGATGTAGGACTTTATTCTGTTCCTCCTCTTCTCCTGTTACTGTATGAAGCAGTAATGATCACTGGAGTGTTTATCAGTGCTGATCTCAGTACAGTGTTACCCAGCTGATAGAATAAACATCATCAGATCATGTAAAGAACAGAGTGAGTTAATCTGCTGCACATCGTAATACCTTTTTTTTATCTTTTTTTTTTCTCCTTGAAATGACCATGCAGTGTCCTTTTGGTTGAGGGATCAAGTCAAAAAGTGTCAACATAAACAGGAAAAATTATTCAGAAATCATAGCAAATTGATGCATTTCCCGTTTCAAACCCTCCAAAAATGCAAAGAAATTGTTTATAAGCCAAAGCATAACATAGAATGCTTAACATATCAACAGCACACCTTTCAGTTCATTATGTTCACACAGAGATTCATGTAGAAAACTACTCCATCTGTTATAACTGTCTGATGATGCAGCTTCACTACTGTACTCTGCTAGCTTAATAGTTAATAAACTGAAGGTTACACAACTTGACAAAACAAAAATACACACAATACTCCTCAGATCTAAAGAAAAGCTTTTTAGCAACCAAAGCAATTATTCACAAAAAATGTGTTTCATGTACATTTTTTCGCTTTTCGTCTCTCACACATCTGATATTTCTCTATTTCCATTTTACCAGCTTCTCCATTCAGGAGTCTGTTTAGTGTCTATAGTGTCACTTCAAGAGATAGTAGTGTTTGACATCATCACTGGTCTCTGGACTGTCTGTTTGCAGTTTGTGAGTTAACAGGAAGAGGGCGCTGTTTTGTCTGCTGTGTGAAAATAGGAGCTTAATCTGTTTCAATGTTCACATTCAGGCACACACAATTGTATTATAGTTAAGAGAAAACACAGAGATGTGAAATGCTGATGAATTTAAGTAAAACATTATTCTATCAAATAAAACAATTTTCAGTTGTTTCTATGGGGAGAAGCTTATTGCAATTGGATCCTGATGAATCAATAAATCAGTTACATCTGTGGAAAATGATTCTAATAAGTATAGAACTCTTTTACAAGGCTTCATATTTTAATATTTATTATAGAGAAATGTACACAAACATACAGAGATGCAGAGCTGAGTTCCACCCAGCATATGAATGTAGTGAGAGAACACAATGCAGAAAAAAGAGACTCTGCACTAAAAATCATAGATATATGTTTATATTTACAGAGTAAGAGAAGCTTTTTACATTTTTAACATTTAATGAAATTAAGAAATTCTGTACCAAATGGAAGTTCATATGAACCAGTTTGGTAGGATAATGACTTTTAAAGCTAAAATAAAAAATCTTGTACATGAAGAAATGACACAGACTTGAATATTTAAGTGTATCTCCAAATAAAGACTGAGCTCCAGAATAACTGAGCTCATAGATATCATAGAGGAACATGAACAACAAAGAAACAGACAACCTCAGAACAAACATCCACAAACACAGTTCAGTACAACATCCTTAATCTTAGTCCTAATCCACCATGTTCACTCACACTGGATCATGATGAAGGGATCTAAAGTGAATCCACTGTATATGGAGTTGATCACCTTCTCTGTTACTGAGTATCACAGTTTAATGTGTAGAACTCACTGCTGGAGTGTCGGACTCAGGACAACTGGACTGAGGGTCCAGAACTGTGTACGGGTCATCAGGAGAACTGGACTGAGGGTCCAGAGCTGTGTACAGGTCATCAGGAGAACTGGACTGAACAGCCTGTGTGAGGGAAAGAAAGAATGAAGCAGAGGAGGAGAAATGAAGAACTCCATTTAATGCATTGAATGTAATTCTATGTTGAAACCTGCACCAAAAGAATTTCCTTGGACTGAATACAGATTTTGATTCTGAAAAGCAGCAAAACTTCCCTAATAAAATCTGACACATTGTCTTTTTTAAACCTGGAAAAATGTCAGATAAATATGTTCAAAATTTCAGCTACACTTGATATTTATTAATCACATGTATCTGATGTTACTGTTTCACCTGAGCTGTCTGAGGTGTTCTGACCCTTTCAGTGACAGCAGGGTTTGATCATCACTGGTGTGACTGTCTCTGTCTGCAGTTTGTGAACTGATATGAAGAGGGCGCTGTTCTGTCTGCTGGTTTAATTAGGGATTTTCACTGTGTGAATTTATGATGCTGATTGATTTAAGTGAAAAAGCTCTTTTGACAGATTCAATCTGTAAAATTTCACTTACAGGATTTCCATGTGTTCTCTTTTATAATGAGGACCCACTTATACATTTATTTATATCCAGACAGGCTTCTGGAGTAAAATAATACAAAATAATTATTATTCATTATTTATATAATAGTTGAAGACACAACTAAAGTAGATACCCATGTAATGTGTAACCACATGGTTATTACAGACACTCTAAGAACTTTTACTAAATGAAACTAATCATCTTAATTCTACTGACTTACTGACTGAAACAGAATCTTAGAAGAGCACCTTGGACAGCACTGTCACCTTTACACAGCTACATCCCACAAACCTTAGACCCACACTGCCATCTAGAGGAAGAGTATAGAGTAACACTTTTACAGTGACCTTATTACAATGTAAGAAACAGTGTGACTACAACTAAGATACTGATGAACAGTAGCATGAAGCTACATTGTGTAACTGCACATCTAAATTTCTTAACATGACACAGCTGGTTGAGATGAAAGTCTAGACCAGGATTTGTGGCCATATTTTTATTTTATGGATTTTTTTTTTCTTTTCATTTTATTAGCTGTCTGTGCCAAAACCTTCAACAGTTTTTATTGTACTGACAGTGCAGCTCCATGGACTGATTTGTGTCATTGTTCTGACTGTGGCACCAAGTCAGGCTGCTATTATTGCTAATACTGCATTATATTATTTGTTTCCCAGTGCTCCTTCATAGTTTATGTGAGTTAGGGACTACAAATAAATGAAAAAAAGAGGCAGATACAGATACAAATAAAGGTTGAGATAAATATACATTTTATAACAATGAACATGTGCAGGTTCCTAAAAGTGCAAATAGTTTTGTCTGCATTGGTATCAGAAGTTCAATAATAGCCTTCTGACACAAATCAGTGCAGTAAGTCCAGCTCCTGAGGTGCTTATGAAGTTGTTTATAGATGTGTTTAAGTGTGCTGGGAAGTAGAGCACACATGAAACTGTGCAGGGCAGTTGGTCAACATCTTTAGACCAAAACCACTGACCTACAACATGCAGCAGAAATATTCCATATTGGCCTGTAGGGGGAGCTCTAACACTCTGTAATGACCCTACAGACTCATATGTAGAGAGAAACAGACACAGAGAGGGAATTTAACCTTTAACCTTCTGCCCCTGTAAGATCTAGTACAACATTTCATTAGCTTTGTGCTAAGTACCCAACCCACAGCACCAGTGACAGCCAGCTCTTGTGGTTGTCATCCTCTTCCCACCATCTTTTGCAGCCTTTGTTGGCATGCAGGATAAATGCACTGCTGCTCCTCTTTGATCCGTATCTGTAGGTTGGACACCTGGAACAAGCTTGAAACAGAGTCACTATCCTTCACTGTAATAACCAAATTTACCCATTAAATGAGAAACAGAACTCAGATCATCAAATAAAAAATGAACTCAGATCATCTTCTACTCAGGATGGAACATTTAGGAGGAAGTGGTTGACTGGTTTGTGGCATAATTGAAAGCGGCTACATGTTGGGGTGGGGTGAGGGGTCTCTGAGACTCAAGATAGTGATTGACTCTTACTTGGCCATCATCTATAAGGACACTGTTTTGTGTAAACTGACCCATCAGCTGTTTAAACATGACCATCATCTTGATCCTCATCAAACTGGTGAGTTTAAACTCTCACATCTGCGTTTAGTTTAAGGTGATTAATCACAAAAAACAGCAACCTGAAACAGTGGGTTAGATCACGGCCAGATGAAGAACAGAATATGTTCTCTTATTCTCATACATATTCATTACTCAGCATTAAGTACTATCTCAGTATAATGTTTCTATGTGGCCTTTCAGTCATTCATAATCTACAGTAAAGAATATTATTTTTAAGATTAACCTCTTAACCTCTGAAAAAGCATTGTTACAGTATTTTATATGAGAATAACCATTGTGTCCTCCTTAGCTGACTTATCCAGTATCTCTTTGCTGGTTAAGTAAGGAGATACAGGATTGTGTATTTCTTTTCCTGGAATCAGTGCTGTAACATTAAATGGACACAGAGGGAAGTCAGTTCAGATGTAATGCCCCTGCAGGTCTGAACATGGAAAATATACATATATCTGCTGAAGTGAAAAGTTCTCTTCGTTGAATAAAGGCATTCCTGTTCAGTCTGGATCTGATACTGAAGATCAGAGATTCCCTCTGGATGATGATGCAGCAGACAGAATCTTCTCCATCACCATCACTGATCTGAGACCAGAGGATGGAGGAACATACTGGTGTGGAATACAGAGGACTAAACCGCTTTCTGATGTTAGGGACTCATTTTTTAATGTTTTGATCAGTGAGATGTAAATGCAGAAAAGTGTTTTTTTTGTTATGCGGTCTTTAATTATTTTGATCTGATTCCTCAAGCTTTACTGCTGCCTCCACACATGTTCACCTTCAGTGCAGTCATACAGGTATGTACTCTCTGTGTCAGTCTGTATTCTTACTCACTTAAATAAGATTATCCTTCAATCAATGCTTGTTGAGACGATTGGCTGTATTTTATTTTTTTTGTTTGTTTGTTTGTTTTACAGGATTTATCATATAATCAGTGGTATGTACTTCTTAGTTACCTCAATATATTCTTGATTTTTTGTTATCAAAAGTATTTATTAATTTATTGATTTATTTTTGACATATCAACATCGAAACAAGAACAAGCATTAAGAAACAAGAAACAGTCAAGCCAAAATAAATGGGGTGGGGTGGAATTACAAAAAGTGATGGCAATCAGAAGTACATTCATCAGGCCAGAAGAAGAGATTGCTGACATTTCAGCTTCTATGCTGATTCATATTGCAAAATGACTGGCAGGCTTCAACATTTGTAGGTCATGCTTGGTTGAGTTATGTTGTTGTTCAGGCAAGGTTCACAATTTTATGTAAATTTAACATCCACAATGACTGCTTATGAATCCTGGGTGTCGTCCAAGTCTATAAAACTGTTCTATTAACAGAAGTAAAGTAAGGCAAATAAAGTCATGCTGTTGTAACACATGCAGAAAGTCATGCTGAAATAAACATGAACATCTCTGAAAAAGACGTCATCTAGAAGGCAGCATATGCTGCTCCAAAATGTGTCCAGTGGTAATGATGCCTTCATAGATGTGCAGGTTACCCACTAATACACCCCCATACCATGATAGACCCTGGCTTTTGAACTTCATAACAATCTTTTCATGATCCTTGCTAAAGAATGTTGTTCTTAAACTCATTTGACCCATTCTTGCTCATAAAGGACTAGAGATTTCCTGGACGTTCTTTTTATACCCAAGCATGATTGTATCACTTGTTTATTATTATCACTTGTTAAATTATTATTTTTATTTTATTTTTATTTTTTTTTATTGAATGATCATTAGTAAAATGTCTGCTAAAGCAACTGCATGCACTTATATTAATATTTATGCTGTTTCAAAGCTTTGGCTGAAAAAATGTTAATGTCTTGTATTTTAATCAAATTCTATGCCAAAAATCATGAAATGTGACTCCAATATTTACTGTTTCAGGTGCTGCACCAAACACTAAAAACACCAGCAAAATGTCTTTGGTGCCAAGGTAGCAGGTCACTTATGATGCTGATTAAGTGATCTACTTGTGCTGCTTCACACTGCCATATATCACTGATAAATCCTCTGCTGTTCCCTCTTCCAACCTGAAAGAAAAGCCAAAGAAAAGCCAAACAAAATGCAAAAGTACAAAATTCAGCTCTATACAATAAAACATACTCATAGAGAAAGCATGAAGCACAATAGATCAGGATCTGACAACTCCAGCTCTGGATGGTAGAGGAGTAGATTAATGCTTGTCCTGCTTCAGTAAATGAAGACTTTTATAATGAGATAAATGGTCAGAGTGTCAAAGAAGAAAAGGTAATAATAAGAAGACAGTAAAATGTGCAGCGAATCACACAGGACAGGCTTAGATTCCAAAACAATATTAAATGTATTACACTGAATTTTACTCAAACTTGATTTGGCAGCACTCACAATTTTTTGAGCCACATGAATGACTTCATCACTTAATTAGGAGAGTCAATCTAGCACATATTATAGCAGTACACAAAATTGTATGAAAACCCCCACTGATCACAATAAAAATATATATTTTCTGTTCTCTTATAATGGCAGATATTGGCAAATTAATCAAAGCTGTGAAACTTCAGTGTAAAGTTCCCAAGAACTTATTTCATCAGAAGACAAAATTGATGAAAATGGCATTTAACGGTTTCGTATTGTCTTATCCATTATATTTGTAATGCTTTGGATTTAAGAAAAGTGTATTATAAATGAAATTTTAATTATTTTATTGTTATTAATATCAATAAGGTATGAGATTAAGTCAAAACTCACTGGGAGCAGACAGCAGAGTGATGGAACTGAACACTGGCATAAATGATGTCATCGCATGATTTTTTTGTGCCAACAGTGTTATGATGAAACTTGACGCTGGCACATTCCACATGATCACCAGTGTGGGAGACAGAAGTCTGGGCATTTAAAGGCACTTGAGGTGAGACACTGCTACACAGGATGTCGTCTTGATTTACTGGATCAAGTGAAACATCAACTGCAGTGGCTCTAGATGGGTCATGGCTGTTTATGTCCTGTCAAAAAATCACAGTCTTCACTGGTCTCAATTTATGGCAGTCCCTTTTTTATGCTTTTAGATTGTAGGTAGTTTGTTTTGTACTTTAAGCTCCACTTTTTTTCCAAGAAAGAACAAATATTTAGTCATTTCTCAAAGTGTTCATTGAGTTAAATAGGCTTACAGGCCTGTCCATATGATACGATTACACGAGTCAGTCAAACAGTCTTCAATGCATGTGCAAGGAATGTATTGCCATCTATGGGTAAAAAGCAAATAAGACATTTTAAATCTGTTTACCTTGTTACAGCCATCTTTTTGCTTGCATCTGAAACTGGGGCAAAGAAAATCAAAACATTTTGTTAACCAAAAGTAGTAATCTGGTATGTGTTAAAATTTCGTCATCTTTTTGCCAATTTTTTGCACTTTAGATATTACCACAAATTTCCTCCACATACCATATCCATAAAAGGACAAAGAGAAAAAGTCCCCCACAAGCTGTCAACCCAATAATAGCATATTTTATATTGATAAGATGTCCTGAAATGAAAAAAGAAAAAAAAAATCAACATGATTTTCCCACTCAAGCTAAAAACACATGACTGTTAATATGCCATTAAGCTAAATCAATGAAAACTACGACAAAGACAAAAGGTTTTGTTTGTTATGGCCTTTAGGGTGCATTAGTATGCATGTTTCTTGTCTGTTTCTCTTAGAGGACCTGACTGGCTGCAGCAGGGAGCTCTCCAGCTATATAACTGTGAGAACAGCGTGGAGTTGGTCGCCTTTTTAAAATTTAAGATCTTTTTGATTTTATTCTTAGACTTCTGAGGTCATCAATTACATGTTGTGTTTTTATACATACCCGGCTCCAAAATTGAAACTACAGGAGACTTCTGAGACCCAACTGAATTCTGAGCTTCACAGTAAAATCCTCCTTTTCCATCTATGGTGATGTTGATGATGCTGTAATTCTGTCCAGATCCTACAGGTGAGGTTTCACCTTCTTTAAACCAGGTGTAGATCTTCACTGGTGGGTTTGCATCACTGCTGCAGGTCAGAGTCACTGAACTGCCCTCCACTATTTCACCAGATGGACTGATGGACACTGAGACACTCCGTGGGGCATCTAGTATCAAAATTATGAGTTATATATTTTAAGCCTGCACAATATATTAAACACCTGAAATCTGTGTTTATATGTAAACAAACACAAGCATATCAATTGTCTGGACAGCATTTCCAGTTAGTGGATTTGGATATTTATTACACATCAGTACACATACAGCCGTATAATCTCTATAAACATATACAGTCGAGTGAGTGTAATGAATTTCAACAACACACCAGTACATTTCAGACAAGTTATTTTATTCATTTTCTGACCTACATTTGTGTGAGCAACCTAAGGGCTATTTCGACACATGTCTACAAGCTTTATAAGGTTTAATGCTGCAGGCCACATAAACTCTCAGAATGGGTCTGCAGACTGTTGAAATGTGTACCTGAGTCACTGTAAGAATCTTTTGGCTCTGGATAATATATTCACTTCAGAATTCCAAATGATCTCTAGAAACAGCTTCCAAGCATCGACTACAGTGGCGTAAAGCTCACTGCCCTTGGGTTCTAAAGCACTGGAAAGACTCTGGAGCAAGAGTGCACATCTCTGGTCCTGTATAGCTGATGTCCAGTTTAGTAACTTCCATGCTTAAATTCACCTGATTCAACTCATCTGTTAACTGCCAGATTTAGTAGTTGTGTTTGAGTAGGGGAACTTTGTTGGACACTGGCCCTCCAGGACCTCCAGAGAACAAGTCAATGGCATTCTGAACAGTTCTGTCATTCTAGTGGGCCCTTTCTATTACAGTGAAGTACAAAGTGGAAGAACCTCACTGACTTGCCAAAAACCCTGACCTCAACCCCACCAAATACCTTCAGGATGTTGATTGAAGTGCTGTTTGTGAACTAAACCAAACTGCCCACCATTGCTGCCTGACCTCATATGTATGTGTGTGTTTCATAGATCATTGGGTTCATACTCACAGAAAACATTTAGTAGCACCATGTCAGACTCAGAACCTCCTGGAAGAGGTAAACATCTGTACCCCCCACTGTGACCAGGGTTGACGTCCCTGATTTCATATGTTTGTCCTGTTCCATGTCCGATGATTTTCATTTTGTGTCGTTTTCTGAGTCCCTCATAATGTCCATCTGTCTTATACCAAATGTAGTTCTCCACAGGTGAGCTGGCATCACTGCTGCAGGTTAGAGTTACTGAACTGCCCTCTACAATTTCACCAGAAGGACTGATGGACACTGAGGTTTTTCCAGCGTGCTGCTGTAATGATGCTGCCATAGGATTTGTTGATTCAATCACAATCATGAGCAAAAAGGTCACAGGAAGAGGAACCATTCTAGTTGACATCTTTGTAGTTGCCTGCAAGATTAGTAGAGTAGCTGCTTAGGGATCATTTTGAAAAATAAATGTTACAGTTTCACAGTTGTTTGCATCTATTAATTAAAAACCAACACCACCCCTACTCCAGAATTCCCAGTGTTCGGCTGCATGGAGGGACAGATTTTACAGTGGCTTCTAACCTGGCTTAGCAAATCAGACTTTTGTTGTTAGATGTTCTGTTGATTCTATTACTTATAAAACCCTTTTTCTCCTTAATTGTTATGGAGGAACAATGAAGTCAGTTGTATTTATTTAGTAACTAGAACAAAGTTACCTATTTATATTTAAGCGATTGCTCTGTGAGTAGTTGGACACATGTTCATGAATGTGCTTAAAAGTGGAAAAATGTTTTAAATATGTGTTCATGATGAGTAGTCCTGAGGAGATGGTACCACAAACACATTTTTTGACCAAAATGTGTTTTAAAAGACACTCTCTCTTGTGAAACTCCACCCACGTTGTGACTCACTGACCCTTCTGCACTCTTAAAAATGATTGGGTTTTAACTTAAAGTAAGTAACCTGCATTAAAATTCTGAGTTCACTCAACTTAAATAATAACAGCATGTAAAACACATATTATTGTTCTGTTAACTTGCTATTAGAAGTTCAGTTCACTCAAGATTTTAAGGTAACCAAGTTAAAACAGTCAATAGTAAGCAGTCTGACCACGGAAATTAAAAATGGTCATATATGATCCTACATCCAACCAAATTAGCAATATGCTGATGTTGTAACATAAAACAGTGCCTGCACTGGGATGAAAATAGAGCCCTATATGTGCAGAGTTTGGTGCCTTTTCAAGGGACTGAGCCATCAAATCTATTCACATGTGTCTGATGTTGTGGCAAGAGCTGGAGCTGCGCTTGGTTTAGCTATTGGCCCCTGTGGCCTCAGCGATCTTAGGGTGTTGGCAGAAGAGTCGCCATTTGCCAGCGTAAAATGGCTAAAGAAATGGCTTGAAATAGCTTGGTAATACAAACAGGACATACAATATATGTAATGTGCTTTGTCATGGGCCTGTATGTGAGATAGCACCTAAAAGTGTCTCAGTAAAAAACATAAATTATAAATTATTACATAAAAATAAATTGTTAAATGTGCTTTTCATGAGTTATTTTTGCACATAACAGGACAGACTGTCTGTTTATGAAACAGAGTTGAAAACAGGCCTGGACTGCAAGGTGATTTCCTGGTGGTCTAGCCTGTTAGTTGGTCTAGATTGTGAGGCCAAATGCAACGATGAGCTATACCAGAGCGCAGTGCAGCCACAACTATTCAAATGTCAAAACTCCCCGCCCCTCCACTGTATCTCTTTATATAGTCTGTTGTATGATTGGTCTAAAACTACTCTTTAATCCCTTAAATGGCCTAAAACTACTCTTTAACCCCTTGGGCCACCAGTGAGCCCAAAGTATTATTACACACTTCTTTAACATACATAGACAGAAGTACTGAGTGTGTTCAAAATAACTAATTCAGCAAGGGAGCAATGAGGATACAAAGAAAAAATAAATAAAATCAGACACCAGTATTCACACAACTATGTAGAGTTAGCTAAGTACTCCAACAGACTCTGAGCTGTACTGTTTCAGATTCTTTATAGATAAAAGATTTCATTATTGTTTGTAGGTTTGGCATTTATTTACAATAATTACTCCTTCTAATTATCGAGTTCAGGTGATGTAGCCCCACCAACTGCTAACAGGTCTATAAAATCAAGCACACAGCCATCCACCTCCATAAACACTGGCAGTAGAATGGGTCGTACTGAAGAGCTCAGTCACTGTAAACGTGGCACTGTGATGGGATGCCACCTTTGCCACAAGTCAGTTTGTGCTTCCTCTTAACTGCATGCATTACCATATATACGTTAGACACACACACACACACACACACACACACATAAAGAAACAAACTAATAAAACTATAATAACATTGTCAGAGTTGGCTTCAAAATCAGAATCAAAAATTCACAAAATTCACAATCAGTGTGACACAAACCACACCTTGAACCCTACACTGTAAAAACGGCAAATTAAACGAAGCAAATACTTCATGTTGTGACTTTGTACAATTGAACGGGTTTTATTCAACTCAAATAAATATGCTGAAGGAACTGTCAGCCAATGGATGTATTTATTTCCCTTGGAGAAAAAAAAAACAAAAAAACAAAAAAAAAAACAGGTAATTTGCTTTTCTACCACATTAAGTAATTTTCTACACATGCACACATATTCAGAGGATATTTAAAATATGCACATTAAACAGAATCATTCTTACTGAGCTGAACTGAGTCAACAGTGTGGTGACAGAATACAGCAGCTCTGAAGTGCTTTGAAAATAACTGCACTCACATTTAAAGACTGTCTGACCTGCATGTTTATTCCTGTTTATAATCAGCTTATTCACTCTTAGAACTTTCTTTTGTTATAAAAAGACTGACTTGGTTTTGCATTTGCAGTGTGATTCTTTATAACCCTCTGTAGTGGAACATGTTTCTGTTGATCAGTTATAGAAGCGCTCGTTTGCAGCTTTGTGGTTTAAACCACCGAGTGAGAAGAGCTATGTTTGGCCAGTGAGTGGGCAGAGAGCTGATAGAAGGTAGAACAGTTTCCAACACTGCAATTGTTAAGACGTGTGATACTGACTTTGTTGAATTAGTGCTACATGTGGACAAAATATGCAATGTAAAATAAATTATTGGATGTTGCAATGATGATATACAACATGGTGAAAAAACTGGTTTGAGAACCATGGATTTACATGAATGATTGAGCTGTGGTTCAAATATATGTTTGAGCACAATTGAAAATTTCATTGTAATCTCAGTCAACACCCCCCAACCCAACATATTTTTGTGTGTGTGTGTGTGTGTGTGTGTGTGTGTGTGTGTGTGTGTTTGGCCACAAAATTGCTTATGTTATCTGGAACTTTTCATGTTTAATTGCAATGGAGATGAAAACAATGATTAATCATGCAGCTCTAATCTGATGGAGAATTCAAGTGGGACATTTAAATATCATCTATCATCACGACACTCAGTGCAGCTATAAAAAGGTTTCTCATAAGAACAAAAGGAGAAAAATCAGACAATCAACACTCTAAATGAGACACAGCCTGGTTCATAATAATAACTTATTTAAAAGATGAGGGGGGTGTGGCTATATTGTCACTGTAAAAAGGTATTTATATTCTTTTGTTTTGAGGGTTTTGGGGCCTATAAGTCTGCCTAATTATTGATTTTATTTCCTGTCCAATATTTGGCAAGAAAACACAGTTTTGAACAGTTGTACACACATAAAATCATAACATTTATTAAAACAATAAATGTTTATGTGCTTCAGGAAAGTGAGTAATACATTTAATAATACATTTAAATATTTCTATAGAAATTATTTATATCTAAATTTCATGTTAGGCACACACATATACACACACACACACACACACACACACACACATAAAGAAATGCATTGTAATATAAATTATGAGATATGGCTTTAAATAAATCAGAATTTGCCTACACTTGAGCTTACAACTTAAAAATGACAACTTAAAAAGAAAATTTACTTCATGTTGTGACCAGCAATTGAACTGGTTTTATTCATCTCAAATAAATATTCGGAAGAAACTGGTGGTCAATGAAAGCGTTTATTTTCCCTTTATTTCATTTATTCACCAGCTAATTTGCTTTTTACCACATTAATTTATTTTCCACAAATGCACACATATTCAGCAGATATTTAAAAGATGTACATTAAAGAGAGCCCTTCTCACTGAGCTAAGAGTCGATAACGTGGTGACAGAACACAGCAGATCTGAAATGCTCTCTGACTGTCCTCAGACGTTTGTTGTAGAAAGTACTTTGAAAGTAACTGCACTCACTCTTAAAGACTGTCTGACCCGCATGTTTATTCCTGGGTATAATCTGTTTATTAATTGTTAGGACTTTTGTTATAAAAAGACTGACTTGTTTTCCATTTGCAGTGTGATTCTTTATAACCCTCTGTAGTGGAACATGTTTCTGTTGATCAGTTATAGAAGCGCTCGTTTGCAGCTTTGTGGCTCAAACCACTGAGTGAGAAGAGCTATGTTTGGCCAGTGAGTGGGCAGAGAGCTGATAGAAGCTAGAACATTGCATGTTTACAACACTGCATAAATTAAGATGTGTGATATTCAGTTTGTCTGAATTAGTGTTACATATGGACCAAATAAGCAAAGTGCAATGAACATATATAATGAGACACAGCCTGGTTCATAATAATAAATAAGAAGATGAAGGGTGTGGCTATATTGTCACTGTAAAAAAGTGTTTGAATTATTTTGTTTTAATTGACGGTTTATTGGCCTATAAGTGTTCATAATTATTATTGTTTTTATTCCTTGTCCAGCATATGACTAGAAAACACAGTTTTGAACAGTTGTACACATATAAAATGATATTTTTATTAAAACAATAAATGTTTGTATTTCATTAGTGGCTTGAAAGGGTGCAGCTGCATTTGTAAAACATTTTGGATTTACATTTAATCATAATTTAATTTAAGCATGTAATTTAAAATAATTGAAACTAAAATTCATAATACATTTAAACATTTCTATGTAAACTTATTTATATATAAACTTCATTTGAAGTATTAAGTAAATCATTTTGACAAGTTTAAATTTAAAGATTAGAGTTTGGGACACATTCATTACCCAATAATTGATTTTACCATCATCCTATTTTATTTATTTATTTTTTTTTCACTACTCTTTCCAGCTACAGTTTGAACTAGTTCAGCCTACATGCAGTAGTGAAATGGTGCCGGGAACGGTGGGTGCACCGTGCCTTTTTACGGACTGCAACCCCAACATGTGTGCATCCATCCACCCGCTGTGAACCCACACAGAGTATTATTATTATATTAGTGCTATTATTGACTGTACAGAACTACACAGAAATTTGGACACTCTTAGTCGAGTATGAAGGTGGTCATGATCAAATCAAAGTTGAGTCCAAAATACACACATGTTTCTCTGGTCTTGTTTCAGTGTGTATTTGGAAAACCAGTCTCCTTAGATGAGGGTTCACTCTGTACACCTGCCCATACACACCACTAACTACACTACTGTCTACAAACACACACACACACATTTGTTCAAAGGAAGCAAATAAAGCTTTATGATGTGACTGACCACTGAGCAATACAAACAGACACACAAACAAACAAATAAACACAAGCATGAGAGGAGCTAATCTTACTTACTTATTTATTTATTTATTTTGTCTCAAACAGTGTCCAAATTCAACTGTTAGGTAAAAAGTGTATGTGTCTGAGAAAAGAGCAACACATACTGAGCCAGTAGGAATTCACTAAGGACTGTTTACCACCAAAACAGATGAAAATCATGAACATGACATGAAAAAATATATATCAAAAGAGTCTTTCTTACCTGGATGTGTCTCATCAACACAGTGGTAACAGCAATGAAGTCAGAAGGAACAGCTTAGAGGTTGAAGTGTGTGGTCAATCACACTCTGATCTTCTACCCAGCTTGATGTAGGTTGGGCTGAGAAACCAACTGAACTTATACTTAAAAGATTACTGACCTGCTGCTTTTATCAGGCTTATTACATGTTTAGTTGTATAGCTTGTTTTTTGTTGTAAATAAATAAACAAACAGATAGAAAGAAAAGGAACATTTTACACTTATTTATTTATTTTTTTTTAACATATCTAATAAAATATTTTTGATCAGTTACACTGTCACTCATTTGCAGGTCTGCAGCTTAAACCACATAGAGATAAGTGCTGTGTGAGTTCAGTCAGTGAGTGAAGTTATCATGCTGCATGTTGACAACACTACATATATGAAGAGCTCCAGTGACTGTTATGGTGAGGATTTATACAGTAAGAGACAGAAATGGATCTGAATGAATAAATCAGTTCACACTGTGGATATTAATATTCTTATAACAGCTACACACACAAACACTGTTAGACATGCTGGAGTATTGCTGATGTATTCTAGCTTGGGGTGTGTTGACTTTATTTCATTTGGATGGGGAAATTCTATGAATTAATATTTTAACATGGTCAGCATTAAATGGAAGCTAGCTATGAATTTAAGTTAATGATTTAAATGAAATTGCTAATTTTCAGAAAGGCATATGTCTAAACTTGCAGGCCCAAATTGCAACGGGTGGGGTGTGTGTGTGTGTGTGTGTGTGTGTGTGTTTGTAAATGGGCACCTTTGAAGGCTACCTTGGTAAGAAAATGTATAATACTGTCTTCATATATAATAATGTAATTCAGTCTTAAAATTGTCTTCCCTCTTTATTTTTGCTTAAGCAAACAATATAGTTCAGGCCTAATATAACACAAAGTCTGCATGTCACTGGGCCCAACTGTACAAAGCTGTCTTTTTATTTCTGTTAAGGCCACTCGTAATCTAAAACACATCAACTAAAATCAAGTTGCCGCTCACTTAAAGAAGTATCCACAACTTTTTTTTAATGATTACCTGACATGAAACAACAGTGAGTGGATGGAATGACTCGAGTCGAAGAAGGAGCTTACAGCGGTCCCTCTTGATGCCTCTCCAAAAGGCCCATTTCACTAGAAGAGCTTCGATTTAACAGAAGCCACAAGCGTTGCTGCTGCACCGAACAGGCATTTGCTGCTCTGCTTGCAAACCACAAACACCATTTTGCTCATGCAGTACTTCACAATCTGACAGTCGACTCGGACGAGTGTGAGTGTCCCAAACTCAGAAAGAGCTGCACAGCTGCCTGACTTTGATAAACTGACCACAGATGAAGACACTGAAGTCAATTCATTCTGCTTAGCTTTGCAAATTGTTCAGCCAGACTACTGCACTGTTTTCTTTCTAGTGTGGGGGAAATGAAGAATTTGCTGCGATGTCTGTTACAGTTTCACTTTTGAGTCAAAAATAAAAATAGACTAAACACAGGTCATTTTTAGCTTCTCTGAACAGCGCATTCTGAAAAGGCTGCAATGACTCATGCTTCCTCTTGTTAAGTACAGTACCTCAGTTTGTGTTTAATTAAGCAATATAGCATTTAATTAACACATACTACAAAGTCCAGAGGGCATTATGGTGGAAGGTACATGGGCCTAGAAATGAATATTAAAATATCTGAGCCAAAATGAGCTTCAATTGCAACAATTGTGCCTTAGACCTCAGTAAAACCAGGTCTTTCGCAGGTCTAAGATATACCTTAATTAAACCTGAGATACAGCACTACCTTGTGGCAAATATGCAAATTTTGAATGTGCTTTAATTTAAGCTGAAAGTGTGTTTTAAACTGCAGCTTCCAAAGACACAGCAACAGAGTTAACCCATGTGACTCATTCAGGTTTAAACTTTGGTTAAAACTCAAGGTTGAAGGTGCTGAAAGACTGCAGCATGTTTTTATTTCTCAACTTAATTACTGTAATTCTCTACCAACCAACACATGACCCTTAAGTACACTATATGGACAAACAGGTATGTGGACACCTGATCATCACACACAATTAGCATTCACAATAAAGTAATCAGTAATTAGAACCATTTTAACAACTTAAGAAAAGTAAAACATTTTATTCTGCAAAACAGTTAAAAACAGAACTGATCATTATATATATATATATATATATATATATATATATATATATATATATATATATATTATATATATATATATATATATAAACCTGTGGTGTGGACACTTAAGCACACAGCATCTTCACTGTCTCAGTAAAAACGGTGCTGAATGTTGTTTCATTTCCAAATGTCTCAAATCATTTGTCTCACACATGTTCTGTACATCTCTGAGTGTCAGACTGAGATTAATAAATATTACCATCATTCACTCTGTCAGAAACAGCTATTTTCAGTGGATTTCTCAGCTTGGTTGAAGGTTGTCTGATGCAGCTGGCAAGAACACTGCAGGCAGGGCTAATAGGCTGCTGTGCTAAAGAACAGAATTAGGCTAAAGACTGACATTAACTCAGACTGTAACAGACTACACAGCAGGAGATTGGTGATTAACAGAAGCCTGGCTCAGCCATTCAGCTAAAAAGGAAACAGTTAGTGTGCTTTTGACTTCTTGTATATTGTGTTATCTGGCTTATCCGTGGTAAACTAGAGAAACAAATACTTCAGAAATAATTCCAACTGGTATTTCACCCAACATCATTCCTTCCCATAAAATACAAATTTTGTCCTGAGCATTTTTACTACATTTCCACTACTTGGCAACTCACACCACTGATGATTTACTCACTTTATTGATGTTCCATAGTGTACATGAATGTCATAAATTGTGTAAACATACTGGTATTCCCTATTGCCAAGATGATACTGTGTATGATTTCCAGTTTCAGCACTGATACAGATATGGCATCATTATAGGTGCAAGCTTAGTTAATTAGCTATAATTGTAGCTTCACTTTAATTTATGCTTAGTCATTTTTGTATTAGTTATTAATTGTATAGAAGCCCTGAAGGGTAAGATGGAAAAAAAAAAAATAAAGTGCATTCCAGAGTCCAGCATTTCTACAATTCATTTATCAGAAATACAAAGAATGTTACACCAGTTTTGATCAACAGGGCAGTCAAATATAAGGGCACAGCATAAAAATGAAAAAAAAAAAAATATCTGCCCTGATTTTGACCAGTCATTACAAAGTGTATGGCCTACTTTCTGATAAATGAAACTGTAGAATTGCTGGACTCCGGAATGCACTTTCTTATTTTTTCCATCTTAGCAATTCCCAGAACCCATTGCTGCCTCATGTGACTGAGGATTCCATCAAACCAACCTAACAGCGATCATCTTCTCCGGACTTCTAAATATACTCACACCTGTTCCTCATTACATGCCTTGTTAGTTTAGTATATAAGCCCAGGCTTTAGTTTAGCTTATTGTGAAGCATCTCACTATGATCATACTGAACGTTCTCTCCTTGCCTTTGTTGATGACATGTATGACCTGTTTATCCGTATTGACCTTGATTTTTGCCTTGCCCTTTTGTCTTGGTGTGGATCTCTGGTTTTTCGACTGTGTTTTTGGATCATCCTTTTGTTATTAAAGATCTTAATTGCAGCCTCGTCTGCGAGGGTCTGTTTCCGTCTGCCACCGTTACACAATGATAAACTTTAAGGTCTTTAAACAATGAAGTTCTTTAGATTGCTGCTTAAATATGTAGCAAAACGATATTTGTTTCAGAGAAAAATATTTTATTGTAAAGCACAGAGGTAGAAACTCTGAAGTCTGCGTTTGTTTTTCTCTCACTGGTGTCACTCTGCATATTTATGCTTTAGCTGCTCCACTTCAACTCAGTAAGGGGTTGTTCATGATAACTTCCGGGTTATCACACTTTATTTGTGTTCTTTTTTTACATCAGTAATGGTAGGTAACTGTCTGGCTAACTAATTTGATTATTTTGATTGCATGTCTACGCTTCAGCTTTGCACGTGGTTGCTAGGTAATAGACATGTTGGTTGTTGACTTCAATTGGGTAAGTTAATATTTCCTAACAGGAGATGAGATAAGATGCTGTAAGATAAGATACGATTCCTAAATTAGGATAAGATTCGCTTTTGTAATACTCATTTGTGAAAAATCCCATCTTGACCTGTCAGATCTTAACTTAACTCTTTGACAAAAATTTCTGTAATGCAGCTCCTGGTCCTAAGTGAGCTTTCTGAAAGGAATAAGAGCAGAGGACAGTGTTGAGTAATCTTCTGTTAAGATGAAGACGTTTCTCTCACAGAAAGCAGAAGCTATGAACTAAAAAAAAACACCACGATTCTTTCAACTAACGCAAAAGAGAGAAGAGAACAGGAAATCTGTGACAGATTCATGCAGTACCAGCATGACGTTAGAGCTGCTGGACAAAACAGCTCCAGCTTTTAACATTTACACTCACACTTCATCACTGCTCTGTGTTCTAATATGATACCTTTACCCTGAACAGTTAGAGCCTCTGCACTGACAGCAGGTCTGATTGGAAGGAGAGACAATCCACATTCAGAAAGAGGAAGACAAACTCTGTGTTTGTGTAAAAGCGACATCTTCAGAGATTACAGACTGATCATCTGTTCTTTGGGTTTTACTGTATCATGGTAAGTTACTCTTATACACAGTGCTTGTTGATATCTTGCATGTATGTACTGATGTAATCATCTGCTACTGGTGCTTATGAAGTCATTTCTCATGATGGAGACCACAGTTAGTCAATTAAGAATTTTTCACATCAAGAATGGACACATTTTAATGGAGTTGAACCTTGACTCACGGTATTTTTGTATGTCATTGTTGGAATTCAGATGCTGCTTCTGCTCAGAGCTCCTCTCATTATGAACAAACTAACAAATTACAAGGAGCCCACTGACCTCAACCAGGGTTCTGAAGGTGATTTGGCATGACAACTTGGTCAGTCTAGTTTTGGTCCATCTGTACAACACAGGAAATTAACGCTGATCTGATTACATTAAAATTGAAACACCACAGTCTGTTGTGAAAGACAGCATTGATATGTGTATTTACTCTCGCAGCTTCACTATAAAAATGTTTTATTTTAAAGATGTGTAGGTGTCTGCAGGCGCAATACGGCTTCCTCTTTACATCTGTGTCATTTGTATGTACTGTTTGTATTGTTTGTGGCATGTTTTGATGTTCCTCTCTGGCCGAGTTTCACACTGTATCGAATGAGACTTCTGCCATGGCTCAGATGCTTCCCAGGCTGGCTGTCAGAGTTATGTTATGCTGCAGCTACAAGGGTTCCCAGGTCGGCAGTCTGAGTGACTCTACACCACAGCTATAAGTCTTCCTGGACCAGAGAAATGGGGAGAATTTTTAACACGGTTTAACAATGTCTGAAGAACTAAACAACTTTGTAAAGTCGATGTATGAGTCTTCTTTTTGTGGCAGTATAATTCTTACATAGTTAAGTGTTTATCATGGAGTACATTTTAAATAAAAGCAACTAAAAAAGGATTTATTTCTATTTTTTACAGATGTTATTCATGTTCACTCTCCAGTTGTTGCTTTTTTTTCAACTGAGAGTTCTAGGTGAGAAATTGCTGTTTCATTCTTTTATCCTTATAATAATAATAATAATAATAATAATAATAATAAAACATCCACTCTCTGCAATATTTTGCATTAAAATGTTCTTCATGTTCCTGTAATGAATTCTTATACTCATCATATCTTTCAGGGGCTTTTGGTCAAGACTGGATTGTGAAATACAGCCAACCTCAAATATGTGCTTTAAAAGGATCCACAGTGTTTATGTACAGTGAATTCAAATATCCATCTCATCTTAAAGTGGTAAAGAAGTTTTGGACAATAAATCCAGGCAAAAATGCTGAACCAACTGACCTGACTAAAGATCCAGAATATTCAGGCAGGACTGATTATTATGACAATGAAAAACAAATTTCATCTCTCAGACTGGAATGTGACAGAGAGGGACGAGCACATGTACTGCCTTAGAATCACAACAAACATAAAAGAACAAAGATTTGTATTTTATCCTGGAGTGACCCTCAACGTCACAGGTCAGTTATATCACAACATTGAAGTTCAAATAATGATACAAATAAATAATGTCTGTAAATTTAAATGGTCAGTAATCTGATAATTGTCCTGGACAATTCATGATAGTTGTTTGTTTCCCATTTGTTGCTTATTTTTTTTTTGTAAACCATATCAGAAATTACAATTATTTGACCACAGTGTTTTTTATGCTTGTATTTTTGTCTTCTCTTTCTTTCTTGCAGATTGTTCTTCTGTTTCATTGTAATGTTTCTCTCATGATGTTCTTTTTCCTCCATCCTCTCAGGCCTCAGAGTGGAGAGTCCTGAACGTGTTTCAGAGGGAAATACGACACGTCTAACCTGTAAGACCACCTGCACTCTGACAGACAGACCAACATACATCTGGTATAAAAACGGACACCGTGTTGGAACAAATGATGAAGAAAACAACACCCTCACCCTGCAGCCGACTAGAATAGAGGACACAGGCAGTTACAGCTGTGCTGTGAGAGGATATGAACATCTTCCTTCTCCTGCTGTCTCACTCAGTGTCAGATGTGAGTACATGCTGTCAGCTTGTCAGGTTTACAGCATATAAGTACAGTAGCTTTGGTTTATGGGCTGATTTTTATTTGTCTCAACATTTTTTCACAACACTGTCAATCTTCTGTTTTGAAATTCTACTGCCTTATTGAATAATATATGGCATTATTATTATTTTTTATTTATTTTGTTTACAGAACGTGTATACTAACGATATACTAAAATATTAATTTCAGACACTGTTAATTACCGATAATAGTAATAATAATAATGATAATAATAAGAAGAATTAAATTTTTTAGATCCTCCAAATAGTGTCTCAGTGTCCATCAGTCCCTCTGGTGAAATAATGGAGGGCAGTTCAGTGACTCTGACCTGCAGCAGTGATGGATACCCACCTGTGGACGAGTACAGCTGGTTTAAGAAGAAACAGTTTCTTGGAACGGGCAAAGATTACATCATCTCTAAGATCAGCTCTGAGGATGGTGGAGAGTACAAGTGCAAGTCCAGCAATGCAGAGGGTCAGCAGTACTCTGCTGGTATAACTCTGAATGTTGTAGGTAAGGTGAAGTGAAATGAAAGTTAAATCACTGATTTTCAGATGCTGTCAAAATGCATTAAAATATTTTAATGCTGGTGTTTATGAAGAAGATTCACTTTAAAAACAGACCTTTTTATAAATATACTTCATTACTGTAATAAACTCTATTTCAGCTGTCCCCTCTGTGGTTCCAAATGTAGCTGTTGCAGCTGTTCTTTGTGGGCTTGCAGCTCTTCTCACTGTGCTTATCTGGTAAGAGTCTGAGTCCATCTCAAAAGCTTTGAAAATAATACGGAGCTTTTTCTCTGGATAAATACTTACTGTTTTGTGAAAACAGGTGCAGGAGACAGAAGAATAGAACAGATGAACATGACTATCAGGTGAGAAGATACCAAACTCCAGATATCAGTCTGTCTGTAGCCAATAGTAATCCAGGAGGAACGTTTATGTCAATACTACTTCCTGCCTCTAGATGGCAGTGCAGGATTAGGGCATATGAAATTTAACTGCACCCCTTACAGGTAAACAGTTAGAGCACTGTCCGAGGTGCTGGTTCTGATTTGCACATTAAAACATGTCCTACAACAGAGACTGTATTTATCGTTACATTCAAATGTTTATGATTTAATATGTTTGACAGTAAGGAATCACATTTCAATCTGTCCGTGTTTTTTACTCCTCTGCACAGAATGTTGACTCCAATGCACAGAACGACACATACACAGCTCTTCAGCCCACAGCCAGGTCCTCTGATGATGTGTACCACACACTTGCAGTAAGTTTCTTCAAACCAAAGGTCCACTTGTGTGCTGGTCATTTTTCAAGTGGTATTTTTAGGCCGTGGTCAGGATAAAGTTCTTACAGTAAAGTTATTAAACTAGTGATGATTCTTGAACTCATTCAATCTACTCTCTACACCTTCTCTCACCATGCCCTGTCCAGAACGCTGATCCTAATGCTGAGGACGACACGTACACAGCTCTTCAGCCCACAGCCAGGTCCTCTGATGATGTGTACCACACACTTGCAGTAAGTTTCTTCAAACCAAAGGTCCAATTGTGTGCTGGTCATTTTTCAAGTGGTATTTTTAGGCCGTG